>NC_142499.1:11864867-12164867 GCF_965113065.1 Corylus avellana
CGAGCATGTGCGGAACTTCTAGGCAATCATATCGGCAGGTGACACGAAGTGATTCGAGTTCGTTTGCCCCCCCATTTTCTTTAACGAACGATAACTTTTTCTGAAAATAACAAGTGCCCCGATCCCGCCCGAAACGACTCGAATTACACTTCGAGACCCCCCGACATGATCGCCACGATGCACAGAGCACCCTCGTAAATTTTCGGGAAGTTGTATTTTTTCACAACCAGGACCGAAACCCTAGGCCGAACAAAATGGTCGGATGCGAAGTGAAATTTTTTCGCTCGAAATTTTACAAATATGTGCAGAAATTCTAGGCAATCATATCGGCAGGTGACACGAAGTTCTTCGAGTTCGTTTGCCCCACCATTTTCTTTAACGAACGATAACTTTTTCTGAAAATAACAAGTGCCCCGATCCCGGCCGAAACGACTCGAATTACACTTCGAGACCCCCCGACAAGATCGCCACGATGCACAGAGCACCCTCGTAAATTTTCGGGACGTTGTATTTTTTTACAACCAGGACCGAAACCCTAGGCCGAACAAAATGGTCGGATGCGAAGTGAAATTTTTTCGCTCGAAATTTTGCGAGCATGTGCGGAACTTCTAGGCAATCATATCGGCAGGTGACACGAAGTGATTCGAGTTCGTTTGCCCCCCCATTTTCTTTAACGAACGATAACTTTTTCTGAAAATAACAAGTGCCCCGATCCCGCCCGAAACGACTCGAATTACACTTCGAGACCCCCCGACATGATCGCCACGATGCACAGAGCACCCTCGTAAATTTTCGGGACGTTGTATTTTTTCACAACCAGGACCGAAACCCTAGGCCGAACAAAATGGTCGGATGCGAAGTGAAATTTTTTCGCTCGAAATTTTGCGAGCATGTGCGGAACTTCTAGGCAATCATATCGGCAGGTGACACGAAGTGATTCGAGTTCGTTTGCCCCCCCATTTTCTTTAACGAACGATAACTTTTTCTGAAAATAACAAGTGCCCCGATCCCGCCCGAAACGACTCGAATTACACTTCGAGACCCCCCGACATGATCGCCACGATGCACAGAGCACCCTCGTAAATTTTCGGGACGTTGTATTTTTTCACAACCAGGACCGAAACCCTAGGCCGAACAAAATGGTCGGATGCGAAGTGAAATTTTTTCGCTCGAAATTTTACAAATATGTGCAGAACTTCTAGGCAATCATATCGGCAGGTGACACGAAGTTCTTCGAGTTCGTTTGCCCCCCCATTTTCTTTAACGAACGATAACTTTTTCTGAAAATAACAAGTGCCCCGATCCCGGCCGAAACGACTCGAATTACACTTCGAGACCCCCCGACATGATCGCCACGATGCACAGAGCACCCTCGTAAATTTTCGGGACGTTGTATTTTTTCACAACCAGGACCGAAACCCTAGGCCGAACAAAATGGTCGGATGCGAAGTGAAATTTTTTCGCTCGAAATTTTGCGAGCATGTGCGGAACTTCTAGGCAATCATATCGGCAGGTGACACGAAGTGATTCGAGTTCGTTTGCCCCCCCATTTTCTTTAACGAACGATAACTTTTTCTGAAAATAACAAGTGCCCCGATCCCGCCCGAAACGACTCGAATTACACTTCGAGACCCCCCGACATGATCGCCACGATGCACAGAGCACCCTCGTAAATTTTCGGGACGTTGTATTTTTTCACAACCAGGACCGAAACCCTAGGCCGAACAAAATGGTCGGATGCGAAGTGAAATTTTTTCGCTCGAAATTTTGCGAGCATGTGCGGAACTTCTAGGCAATCATATCGGCAGGTGACACGAAGTGATTCGAGTTCGTTTGCCCCCCCATTTTCTTTAACGAACGATAACTTTTTCTGAAAATAACAAGTGCCCCGATCCCGCCCGAAACGACTCGAATTACACTTCGAGACCCCCCGACATGATCGCCACGATGCACAGAGCACCCTCGTAAATTTTCGGGAAGTTGTATTTTTTCACAACCAGGACCGAAACCCTAGGCCGAACAAAATGGTCGGATGCGAAGTGAAATTTTTTCGCTCGAAATTTTACAAATATGTGCAGAAATTCTAGGCAATCATATCGGCAGGTGACACGAAGTTCTTCGAGTTCGTTTGCCCCCCCATTTTCTTTAACGAACGATAACTTTTTCTGAAAATAACAAGTGCCCCGATCCCGGCCGAAACGACTCGAATTACACTTCGAGACCCCCCGACATGATCGCCACGATGCACAGAGCACCCTCGTAAATTTTCGGGACGTTGTATTTTTTCACAACCAGGACCGAAACCCTAGGCCGAACAAAATGGTCGGATGCGAAGTGAAATTTTTTCGCTCGAAATTTTGCGAGCATGTGCGGAACTTCTAGGCAATCATATCGGCAGGTGACACGAAGTGATTCGAGTTCGTTTGCCCCCCCATTTTCTTTAACGAACGATAACTTTTTCTGAAAATAACAAGTGCCCCGATCCCGGCCGAAACGACTCGAATTACACTTCGAGACCTCCCGACATGATCGCCACGATGCACAGGGCACCCTCGTAAATTTTCGGGACGTTGTATTTTTTCACAACCAGGACCGAAACCCTAGGCCGAACAAAATGGTCGGATGCGAAGTGAAATTTTTTCGCTCGAAATTTTACAAATATGTGCAGAACTTCTAGGCAATCATATCGGCATGTAACACGAAGTTCTTCGAGTTCGTTTGCCCCCCCATTTTCTTTAACGAACGATAACTTTTTCTGAAAATAACAAGTGCCCCGATCCCGGCCGAAACGACTCGAATTACACTTCGAGACCCCCCGACATGATCGCCACGATGCACAGAGCACCCTCGTAAATTTTGGGGACGTTGTATTTTTTCACAACCAGGACCGAACCCCTAGGCCGAACAAAATGGTCGGATGCGAAGTGAAATTTTTTCGCTCGAAATTTTACAAATATGTGCAGAACTTCTAGGCAATCATATCGGCAGGTGACACAAGTGATTCGAGTTCGTTTGCCCCCCCATTTTCTTTAACGAACGATAACTTTTTCTGAAAATAACAAGTGCCCCGATCCCGGCCGAAACGACTCGAATTACACTTCGAGACCCCCCGACATGATCGCCACGATGCACAGAGCACCCTCGTAAATTTTCGGGACGTTGTATTTTTTCACAACCAGGACCGAACCCCTAGGCCGAACAAAATGGTCGGATGCGAAGTGAAATTTTTTCGCTCGAAATTTTGCGAGCATGTGCGGACCTTCTAGGCAATCATATCGGCAGGTGACACGAAGTGATTCGAGTTCGTTTGCCCCCCCATTTTCTTTAACGAATGATAACTTTTTCTGAAAATAACAAGTGCCCCGATCCCGCCCGAAACGACTCGAATTACACTTCGAGACCCCCCGACATGATCGCCACGATGCACAGAGCACCCACGTAAATTTTCGGGACGTTGTATTTTTTCACAACCAGGACCGAAACCCTAGGCCGCACAAAATGGTCGGATGCGAAGTGAAATTTTTTCGCTCGAAATTTTGCGAGCATGTGCGGAACTTCTAGGAAATCGTATCGGCAGGTGACACGAAGTTATTCGAGTTCGTTTGCCCCCCCATTTTCTTTAACGAACGATAACTTTTTCTGAAAATAACAAGTGCCCCGATCCCGGCCGAAACGACTCGAATTACACTTCGAGACCCCCCGACATGATCGCCACGATGCACAGGGCACCCTCGTAAATTTTCGGGACGTTGTATTTTTTCACAACCAGGACCGAAACCCTAGGCCGAACAAAATGGTCGGATGCGAAGTGAAATTTTTTCGCTCGAAATTTTGCGAGCATGTGCGGACCTTCTAGGCAATCATATCGGCAGGTGACACGAAGTGATTCGAGTTCGTTTGCCCCCCCATTTTCTTTAACGAACGATAACTTTTTCTGAAAATAACAAGTGCCCCGATCCCGCCCGAAACGACTCGAATTACACTTCGAGACCCCCCGACATGATCGCCACGATGCACAGAGCACCCTCGTAAATTTTCGGGACGTTGTATTTTTTCACAACCAGGACCGAAACCCTAGGCCGAACAAAATGGTCGGATGCGAAGTGAAATTTTTTCGCTCGAAATTTTGCGAGCATGTGCGGAACTTCTAGGAAATCGTATCGGCAGGTGACACGAAGTTATTCGAGTTCGTTTGCCCCCCCATTTTCTTTAACGAACGATAACTTTTTCTGAAAATAACAAGTGCCCCGATCCCGGCCGAAACGACTCGAATTACACTTCGAGACCCCCCGACATGATCGCCACGATGCACAGGGCACCCTCGTAAATTTTCGGGACGTTGTATTTTTTCACAACCAGGACCGAAACCCTAGGCCGAACAAAATGGTCGGATGCGAAGTGAAATTTTTTCGCTCGAAATTTTACAAATATGTGCAGAACTTCTAGGCAATCATATCGGCAGGTGACACAAGTGATTCGAGTTCGTTTGCCCCCCCATTTTCTGTAACGAACGATAACTTTTTCTGAAAATAACAAGTGCCCCGATCCCGGCCGAAACGACTCGAATTACACTTCGAGACCCTCCGACATGATCGCCACGATGCACAGAGCACCCTCGTAAATTTTCGGGACGTTGTATTTTTTCACAACCAGGACCGAAACCCTAGGCCGAACAAAATGGTCGGATGCGAAGTGAAATTTTTTCGCTCGAAATTTTACGACAATGTGCAGAACTTCTAGGCAATCATATCGGCAGGTGACACGAAGTTATTCGAGTTCGTTTGCCCCCCCATTTTCTTTAACGAACGATAACTTTTTCTGAAAATAACAAGTGCCCCGATCCCGGCCGAAACGACTCGAATTACACTTCGAGACCCCCCGACATGATCGCCACGATGCACAGGGCACCCTCGTAAATTTTCGGGACGTTGTATTTTTTCACAACCAGGACCGAAACCCTAGGCCGAACAAAATGGTCGGATGCGAAGTGAAATTTTTTCGCTCGAAATTTTGCGAGCATGTGCGGACCTTCTAGGCAATCATATCGGCAGGTGACACGAAGTGATTCGAGTTCGTTTGCCCCCCCATTTTCTTTAACGAACGATAACTTTTTCTGAAAATAACAAGTGCCCCGATCCCGCCCGAAACGACTCGAATTACACTTCGAGACCCCCCGACATGATCGCCACGATGCACAGGGCACCCTCGTAAATTTTCGGGACGTTGTATTTTTTCACAACCAGGACCGAAACCCTAGGCCGAACAAAATGGTCGGATGCGAAGTGAAATTTTTTCGCTCGAAATTTTACGACAATGTGCAGAACTTCTAGGCAATCATATCGGCAGGTGACACGAAGTTATTCGAGTTCGTTTGCCCCCCCATTTTCTTTAACGAACGATAACTTTTTCTGAAAATAACAAGTGCCCCGAGCCCGGCCGAAACGACTCGAATTACACTTCGAGACCCGCCGACATGATCGCCACGATGCACAGAGCACCCTCGTAAATTTTCGGGACGTTGTATTTTTTCACAACCAGGACCGAAACCCTAGGCCGAACAAAATGGTCGGATGCGAAGTGAAATTTTTTCGCTCGAAATTTTGCGAGCATGTGCGGAACTTCTAGGCAATCGTATCGGCAGGTGACACGAAGTGATTGGAGTTCTTTTGCCCCCCCATTTTCTTTAACGAACGATAACTTTTTCTGAAAATAACAAGTGCCCCGATCCCGGCCGAAACGACTCGAATTACACTTCGAGACCCCCCGACATGATCGCCACGATGCACAGGGCACCCTCGTAAATTTTCGGGACGTTGTATTTTTTCACAACCAGGACCGAAACCCTAGGCCGAACAAAATGGTCGGATGCGAAGTGAAATTTTTTCGCTCGAAATTTTGCGAGCATGTGCGGACCTTCTAGGCAATCATATCGGCAGGTGACACGAAGTGATTCGAGTTCGTTTGCCCCCCCATTTTCTTTAACGAACGATAACTTTTTCTGAAAATAACAAGTGCCCCGATCCCGCCCGAAACGACTCGAATTACACTTCGAGACCCCCCGACATGATCGCCACGATGCACAGAGCACCCTCGTAAATTTTCGGGACGTTGTATTTTTTCACAACCAGGACCGAAACCCTAGGCCGAACAAAATGGTCGGATGCGAAGTGAAATTTTTTCGCTCGAAATTTTGCGAGCATGTGCGGAACTTCTAGGAAATCGTGTCGGCAGGTGACACGAAGTTATTCGAGTTCGTTTGCCCCCCCATTTTCTTTAACGAACGATAACTTTTTCTGAAAATAACAAGTGCCCCAATCCCGGCCGAAACGACTCGAATTACACTTCGAGACCCCCCGACATGATCGCCACGATGCACAGGGCACCCTCGTAAATTTTCGGGACGTTGTATTTTTTCACAACCAGGACCGAAACCCTAGGCCGAACAAAATGGTCGGATGCGAAGTGAAATTTTTTCGCTCGAAATTTTACGACAATGTGCAGAACTTCTAGGCAATCATATCGGCAGGTGACACGAAGTTATTCGAGTTCGTTTGCCCCCCCATTTTCTTTAACGAACGATAACTTTTTCTGAAAATAACAAGTGCCCCGATCCCGGCCGAAACGACTCGAATTACACTTCGAGACCCGCCGACATGATCGCCACGATGCACAGAGCACCCTCGTAAATTTTCGGGACGTTGTATTTTTTCACAACCAGGACCGAAACCCTAGGCCGAACAAAATGGTCGGATGCGAAGTGAAATTTTTTCGCTCGAAATTTTGCGAGCATGTGCGGAACTTCTAGGCAATCGTATCGGCAGGTGACACGAAGTGATTGGAGTTCTTTTGCCCCCCCATTTTCTTTAACGAACGATAACTTTTTCTGAAAATAACAAGTGCCCCGATCCCGGCCGAAACGACTCGAATTACACTTCGAGACCCCCCGACATGATCGCCACGATGCACAGGGCACCCTCGTAAATTTTCGGGACGTTGTATTTTTTCACAACCAGGACCGAAACCCTAGGCCGAACAAAATGGTCGGATGCGAAGTGAAATTTTTTCGCTCGAAATTTTGCGAGCATGTGCGGACCTTCTAGGCAATCATATCGGCAGGTGACACGAAGTGATTCGAGTTCGTTTGCCCCCCCATTTTCTTTAACGAACGATAACTTTTTCTGAAAATAACAAGTGCCCCGATCCCGCCCGAAACGACTCGAATTACACTTCGAGACCCCCCGACATGATCGCCACGATGCACAGAGCACCCTCGTAAATTTTCGGGACGTTGTATTTTTTCACAACCAGGACCGAAACCCTAGGCCGAACAAAATGGTCGGATGCGAAGTGAAATTTTTTCGCTCGAAATTTTGCGAGCATGTGCGGAACTTCTAGGAAATCGTATCGGCAGGTGACACGAAGTTATTCGAGTTCGTTTGCCCCCCCATTTTCTTTAACGAACGATAACTTTTTCTGAAAATAACAAGTGCCCCGATCCCGGCCGAAACGACTCGAATTACACTTCGAGACCCCCCGACATGATCGCCACGATGCACAGGGCACCCTCGTAAATTTTCGGGACGTTGTATTTTTTCACAACCAGGACCGAAACCCTAGGCCGAACAAAATGGTCGGATGCGAAGTGAAATTTTTTCGCTCGAAATTTTACAAATATGTGCAGAACTTCTAGGCAATCATATCGGCAGGTGACACAAGTGATTCGAGTTCGTTTGCCCCCCAATTTTCTTTAACGAACGATAACTTTTTCTGAAAATAACAAGTGCCCCGATCCCGGCCGAAACGACTCGAATTACACTTCGAGACCCCCCGACATGATCGCCACGATGCACAGAGCACCCTCGTAAATTTTCGGGACGTTGTATTTTTTCCCAACCAGGACCGAAACCCTAGGCCGAACAAAATGGTCGGATGCGAAGTGAAATTTTTTCGCTCGAAATTTTACGACAATGTGCAGAACTTCTAGGCAATCATATCGGCAGGTGACACGAAGTTATTCGAGTTCGTTTGCCCCCCCATTTTCTTTAACGAACGATAACTTTTTCTGAAAATAACAAGTGCCCCGATCCCGGCCGAAACGACTCGAATTACACTTCGAGACCCCCCGACAAGATCGCCACGATGCACAGAGCACCCTCGTAAATTTTCGGGACGTTGTATTTTTTCACAACCAGGACCGAAACCCTAGGCCGAACAAAATGGTCGGATGCGAAGTGAAATTTTTTCGCTCGAAATTTTGCGAGCATGTGCGGAACTTCTAGGCAATCCTATCGGCAGGTGACACGAAGTGATTCGAGTTCGTTTGCCCCCCCATTTTCTTTAACGAACGATAACTTTTTCTGAAAATAACAAGTGCCCCGATCCCGGCCGAAACGACTCGAATTACACTTCGAGACCCCCCGACATGATCGCCACGATGCACAGGGCACCCTCGTAAATTTTCGGGACGTTGTATTTTTTCACAACCAGGACCGAAACCCTAGGCCGAACAAAATGGTCGGATGCGAAGTGAAATTTTTTCGCTCGAAATTTTACAAATATGTGCAGAACTTCTAGGCAATCATATCGGCAGGTGACACGAAGTTCTTCGAGTTCGTTTGCCCCCCCATTTTCTTTAACGAACGATAACTTTTTCTGAAAATAACAAGTGCCCCGATCCCGGCCGAAACGACTCGAATTACACTTCGAGACCCCCCGACATGATCGCCACGATGCACAGAGCACCCTCGTAAATTTTCGGGATGTTGTATTTTTTCACAACCAGGACCGAACCCCTAGGCCGAACAAAATGGTCGGATGCGAAGTGAAATTTTTTCGCTCGAAATTTTGCGAGCATGTGCGGAACTTCTAGGCAATCATATCGGCAGGTGACACGAAGTTCTTCGAGTTCGTTTGCCCCCCCATTTTCTTTAACGAACGATAACTTTTTCTGAAAATAACAAGTGCCCCGATCCCGGCCGAAACGACTCGAATTACACTTCGAGACCCCCCGACATGATCGCCACGATGCACAGAGCACCCTCGTAAATTTTCGGGATGTTGTATTTTTTCACAACCAGGACCGAACCCCTAGGCCGAACAAAATGGTCGGATGCGAAGTGAAATTTTTTCGCTCGAAATTTTGCGAGCATGTGCGGAACTTCTAGGCAATCATATCGGCAGGTGACACGAAGTGATTCGAGTTCGTTTGCCCCCCCATTTTCTTTAACGAACGATAACTTTTTCTGAAAATAACAAGTGTCCCGATCCCGGCCGAAACGACTCGAATTACACTTCGAGACCCGCCGACATGATCGCCACGATGCACAGAGCACCCTCGCATATTTTCGGGACGTTGTATTTTTTCACAACCAGGACCGAAACCCTAGGCCGAACAAAATGGTCGGATGCGAAGTGAAATTTTTTCGCTCGAAATTTTGCGAGCATGTGCGGAACTTCTAGGAAATTGTATCGGCAGGTGACACGAAGTTATTCGAGTTCGTTTGCCCCCCCATTTTCTTTAACGAACGATAACTTTTTCTGAAAATAACAAGTGCCCCGATCCCGGCCGAAACGACTCGAATTACACTTCGAGACCCCCCGACATGATCGCCACGATGCACAGAGCACCCTCGTAAATTTTCGGGACGTTGTATTTTTTCACAACCAGGACCGAAACCCTAGGCCGAACAAAATGGTCGGATGCGAAGTGAAATTTTTTCGCTCGAAATTTTGCGAGCATGTGCGGAACTTCTAGGAAATCGTATCGGCAGGTGACACGAAGTTATTCGAGTTCGTTTGCCCCCCCATTTTCTTTAACGAACGATAACTTTTTCTGAAAATAACAAGTGCCCCGATCCCGGCCGAAACGACTCGAATTACACTTCGAGACCCCCCGACATGATCGCCACGATGCACAGGGCACCCTCGTAAATTTTCGGGACGTTGTATTTTTTCAAAACCAGGACCGAAACCCTAGGCCGAACAAAATGGTCGGATGCGAAGTGAAATTTTTTCGCTCGAAATTTTGCGAGCATGTGCGGACCTTCTAGGCAATCATATCGGCAGGTGACACGAAGTGATTCGAGTTCGTTTGCCCCCCCATTTTCTTTAACGAACGATAACTTTTTCTGAAAATAACAAGTGCCCCGATCCCGCCCGAAACGACTCGAATTACACTTCGAGACCCCCCGACATGATCGCCACGATGCACAGGGCACCCTCGTAAATTTTCGGGACGTTGTATTTTTTCACAACCAGGACCGAAACCCTAGGCCGAACAAAATGGTCGGATGCGAAGTGAAATTTTTTCGCTCGAAATTTTACGACAATGTGCAGAACTTCTAGGCAATCATATCGGCAGGTGACACGAAGTTATTCGAGTTCGTTTGCCCCCCCATTTTCTTTAACGAACGATAACTTTTTCTGAAAATAACAAGTGCCCCGATCCCGGCCGAAACGACTCGAATTACACTTCGAGACCCGCCGACATGATCGCCACGATGCACAGAGCACCCTCGTAAATTTTCGGGACGTTGTATTTTTTCACAACCAGGACCGAAACCCTAGGCCGAACAAAATGGTCGGATGCGAAGTGAAATTTTTTCGCTCGAAATTTTGCGAGCATGTGCGGACCTTCTAGGCAATCATATCGGCAGGTGACACGAAGTGATTCGAGTTCGTTTGCCCCCCCATTTTCTTTAACGAACGATAACTTTTTCTGAAAATAACAAGTGCCCCGATCCCGCCCGAAACGACTCGAATTACACTTCGAGACCCCCCGACATGATCGCCACGATGCACAGGGCACCCTCGTAAATTTTCGGGACGTTATATTTTTTCACAACCAGGACCGAAGCCCTAGGCCGAACAAAATGGTCGGATGTGAAGTGAAATTTTTTCGCTCGAAATTTTGCGAGCATGTGCGGAACTTCTAGGCAATCATATCGGCAGGTGACACGAAGTTCTTCGAGTTCGTTTGCCCCCCCATTTTCTTTAACGAACGATAACTTTTTCTGAAAATAACAAGTGCCCCGATCCCGGCCGAAACGACTCGAATTACACTTCGAGACCCCCCGACATGATCGCCACGATGCACAAAGCACCCTCGTAAATTTTCGGGATGTTGTATTTTTTCACAACCAGGACCGAACCCCTAGGCCGAACAAAATGGTCGGATGCGAAGTGAAATTTTTTCGCTCGAAATTTTGCGAGCATGTGCGGAACTTCTAGGCAATCATATCGGCAGGTGCACGAAGTGATTCGAGTTCGTTTGCCCCCCCATTTTCTTTAACGAACGATAACTTTTTCTGAAAATAACAAGTGTCCCGATCCCGGCCGAAACGACTCGAATTACACTTCGAGACCCGCCGACATGATCGCCACGATACACAGAGCACCCTCGCATATTTTCGGGACGTTGTATTTTTTCACAACCAGGACCGAAACCCTAGGCCGAACAAAATGGTCGGATGCGAAGTGAAATTTTTTCGCTCGAAATTTTGCGAGCATGTGCGGAACTTCTAGGAAATCGTATCGGCAGGTGACACGAAGTTATTCGAGTTCGTTTGCCCCCCCATTTTCTTTAACGAACGATAACTTTTTCTGAAAATAACAAGTGCCCCGATCCCGGCCGAAACGACTCGAATTACACTTCGAGACCCCCCGACATGATCGCCACGATGCACAGAGCACCCTCGTAAATTTTCGGGACGTTGTATTTTTTCACAACCAGGACCGAAACCCTAGGCCGAACAAAATGGTCGGATGCGAAGTGAAATTTTTTCGCTCGAAATTTTGCGAGCATGTGCGGAACTTCTAGGAAATCGTATCGGCAGGTGACACGAAGTTATTCGAGTTCGTTTGCCCCCCCATTTTCTTTAACGAACGATAACTTTTTCTGAAAATAACAAGTGCCCCGATCCCGGCCGAAACGACTCGAATTACACTTCGAGACCCCCCGACATGATCGCCACGATGCACAGGGCACCCTCGTAAATTTTCGGGACGTTGTATTTTTTCAAAACCAGGACCGAAACCCTAGGCCGAACAAAATGGTCGGATGCGAAGTGAAATTTTTTCGCTCGAAATTTTGCGAGCATGTGCGGACCTTCTAGGCAATCATATCGGCAGGTGACACGAAGTGATTCGAGTTCGTTTGCCCCCCCATTTTCTTTAACGAACGATAACTTTTTCTGAAAATAACAAGTGCCCCGATCCCGCCCGAAACGACTCGAATTACACTTCGAGACCCCCCGACATGATCGCCACGATGCACAGGGCACCCTCGTAAATTTTCGGGACGTTGTATTTTTTCACAACCAGGACCGAAACCCTAGGCCGAACAAAATGGTCGGATGCGAAGTGAAATTTTTTCGCTCGAAATTTTACGACAATGTGCAGAACTTCTAGGCAATCATATCGGCAGGTGACACGAAGTTATTCGAGTTCGTTTGCCCCCCCATTTTCTTTAACGAACGATAACTTTTTCTGAAAATAACAAGTGCCCCGATCCCGGCCGAAACGACTCGAATTACACTTCGAGACCCGCCGACATGATCGCCACGATGCACAGAGCACCCTCGTAAATTTTCGGGACGTTGTATTTTTTCACAACCAGGACCGAAACCCTAGGCCGAACAAAATGGTCGGATGCGAAGTGAAATTTTTTCGCTCGAAATTTTGCGAGCATGTGCGGAACTTCTAGGCAATCGTATCGGCAGGTGACACGAAGTGATTGGAGTTCTTTTGCCCCCCCATTTTCTTTAACGAACGATAACTTTTTCTGAAAATAACAAGTGCCCCGATCCCGGCCGAAACGACTCGAATTACACTTCGAGACCCCCCGACATGATCGCCACGATGCACAGGGCACCCTCGTAAATTTTCGGGACGTTATATTTTTTCACAACCAGGACCGAAACCCTAGGCCGAACAAAATGGTCGGATGCGAAGTGAAATTTTTTCGCTCGAAATTTTGCGAGCATGTGCGGACCTTCTAGGCAATCATATCGGCAGGTGACACGAAGTGATTCGAGTTCGTTTGCCCCCCCATTTTCTTTAACGAACGATAACTTTTTCTGAAAATAACAAGTGCCCCGATCCCGCCCGAAACGACTCGAATTACACTTCGAGACCCCCCGACATGATCGCCACGATGCACAGGGCACCCTCGTAAATTTTCGGGACGTTGTATTTTTTCACAACCAGGACCGAAACCCTAGGCCGAACAAAATGGTCGGATGCGAAGTGAAATTTTTTCGCTCGAAATTTTACGACAATGTGCAGAACTTCTAGGCAATCATATCGGCAGGTGACACGAAGTTATTCGAGTTCGTTTGCCCCCCCATTTTCTTTAACGAACGATAACTTTTTCTGAAAATAACAAGTGCCCCGATCCCGGCCGAAACGACTCGAATTACACTTCGAGACCCGCCGACATGATCGCCACGATGCACAGAGCACCCTCGTAAATTTTCGGGACGTTGTATTTTTTCACAACCAGGACCGAAACCCTAGGCCGAACAAAATGGTCGGATGCGAAGTGAAATTTTTTCGCTCGAAATTTTGCGAGCATGTGCGGAACTTCTAGGCAATCGTATCGGCAGGTGACACGAAGTGATTGGAGTTCTTTTGCCCCCCCATTTTCTTTAACGAACGATAACTTTTTCTGAAAATAACAAGTGCCCCGATCCCGGCCGAAACGACTCGAATTACACTTCGAGACCCCCCGACATGATCGCCACGATGCACAGGGCACCCTCGTAAATTTTCGGGACGTTATATTTTTTCACAACCAGGACCGAAACCCTAGGCCGAACAAAATGGTCGGATGCGAAGTGAAATTTTTTCGCTCGAAATTTTACGACAATGTGCAGAACTTCTAGGCAATCATATCGGCAGGTGACACGAAGTTATTCGAGTTCGTTTGCCCCCCCATTTTCTTTAACGAACGATAACTTTTTCTGAAAATAACAAGTGCCCCGATCCCGGCCGAAACGACTCGAATTACACTTCGAGACCCGCCGACATGATCGCCACGATGCACAGAGCACCCTCGTAAATTTTCGGGACGTTGTATTTTTTCACAACCAGGACCGAAACCCTAGGCCGAACAAAATGGTCGGATGCGAAGTGAAATTTTTTCGCTCGAAATTTTGCGAGCATGTGCGGAACTTCTAGGCAATCGTATCGGCAGGTGACACGAAGTGATTGGAGTTCTTTTGCCCCCCCATTTTCTTTAACGAACGATAACTTTTTCTGAAAATAACAAGTGCCCCGATCCCGGCCGAAACGACTCGAATTACACTTCGAGACCCCCCGACATGATCGCCACGATGCACAGGGCACCCTCGTAAATTTTCGGGACGTTATATTTTTTCACAACCAGGACCGAAACCCTAGGCCGAACAAAATGGTCGGATGCGAAGTGAAATTTTTTCGCTCGAAATTTTGCGAGCATGTGCGGACCTTCTAGGCAATCATATCGGCAGGTGACACGAAGTGATTCGAGTTCGTTTGCCCCCCCATTTTCTTTAACGAACGATAACTTTTTCTGAAAATAACAAGTGCCCCGATCCCGCCCGAAACGACTCGAATTACACTTCGAGACCCCCCGACATGATCGCCACGATGCACAGAGCACCCTCGTAAATTTTCGGGACGTTGTATTTTTTCACAACCAGGACCGAAACCCTAGGCCGAACAAAATGGTCGGATGCGAAGTGAAATTTTTTCGCTCGAAATTTTGCGAGCATGTGCGGAACTTCTAGGAAATCGTATCGGCAGGTGACACGAAGTTATTCGAGTTCGTTTGCCCCCCCATTTTCTTTAACGAACGATAACTTTTTCTGAAAATAACAAGTGCCCCGATCCCGGCCGAAACGACTCGAATTACACTTCGAGACCCCCCGACATGATCGCCACGATGCACAGGGCACCCTCGTAAATTTTCGGGACGTTGTATTTTTTCAAAACCAGGACCGAAACCCTAGGCCGAACAAAATGGTCGGATGCGAAGTGAAATTTTTTCGCTCGAAATTTTGCGAGCATGTGCGGACCTTCTAGGCAATCATATCGGCAGGTGACACGAAGTGATTCGAGTTCGTTTGCCCCCCCATTTTCTTTAACGAACGATAACTTTTTCTGAAAATAACAAGTGCCCCGATCCCGCCCGAAACGACTCGAATTACACTTCGAGACCCCCCGACATGATCGCCACGATGCACAGGGCACCCTCGTAAATTTTCGGGACGTTGTATTTTTTCACAACCAGGACCGAAACCCTAGGCCGAACAAAATGGTCGGATGCGAAGTGAAATTTTTTCGCTCGAAATTTTACGACAATGTGCAGAACTTCTAGGCAATCATATCGGCAGGTGACACGAAGTTATTCGAGTTCGTTTGCCCCCCCATTTTCTTTAACGAACGATAACTTTTTCTGAAAATAACAAGTGCCCCGATCCCGGCCGAAACGACTCGAATTACACTTCGAGACCCGCCGACATGATCGCCACGATGCACAGAGCACCCTCGTAAATTTTCGGGACGTTGTATTTTTTCACAACCAGGACCGAAACCCTAGGCCGAACAAAATGGTCGGATGCGAAGTGAAATTTTTTCGCTCGAAATTTTGCGAGCATGTGCGGAACTTCTAGGCAATCGTATCGGCAGGTGACACGAAGTGATTGGAGTTCTTTTGCCCCCCCATTTTCTTTAACGAACGATAACTTTTTCTGAAAATAACAAGTGCCCCGATCCCGGCCGAAACGACTCGAATTACACTTCGAGACCCCCCGACATGATCGCCACGATGCACAGGGCACCCTCGTAAATTTTCGGGACGTTATATTTTTTCACAACCAGGACCGAAACCCTAGGCCGAACAAAATGGTCGGATGCGAAGTGAAATTTTTTCGCTCGAAATTTTGCGAGCATGTGCGGACCTTCTAGGCAATCATATCGGCAGGTGACACGAAGTGATTCGAGTTCGTTTGCCCCCCCATTTTCTTTAACGAACGATAACTTTTTCTGAAAATAACAAGTGCCCCGATCCCGCCCGAAACGACTCGAATTACACTTCGAGACCCCCCGACATGATCGCCACGATGCACAGAGCACCCTCGTAAATTTTCGGGACGTTGTATTTTTTCACAACCAGGACCGAAACCCTAGGCCGAACAAAATGGTCGGATGCGAAGTGAAATTTTTTCGCTCGAAATTTTGCGAGCATGTGCGGAACTTCTAGGAAATCGTATCGGCAGGTGACACGAAGTTATTCGAGTTCGTTTGCCCCCCCATTTTCTTTAACGAACGATAACTTTTTCTGAAAATAACAAGTGCCCCGATCCCGGCCGAAACGACTCGAATTACACTTCGAGACCCCCCGACATGATCGCCACGATGCACAGAGCACCCTCGTAAATTTTCGGGACGTTGTATTTTTTCACAACCAGGACCGAAACCCTAGGCCGAACAAAATGGTCGGATGCGAAGTGAAATTTTTTCGCTCGAAATTTTGCGAGCATGTGCGGAACTTCTAGGAAATCGTATCGGCAGGTGACACGAAGTTATTCGAGTTCGTTTGCCCCCCCATTTTCTTTAACGAACGATAACTTTTTCTGAAAATAACAAGTGCCCCGATCCCGGCCGAAACGACTCGAATTACACTTCGAGACCCCCCGACATGATCGCCACGATGCACAGGGCACCCTCGTAAATTTTCGGGACGTTGTATTTTTTCAAAACCAGGACCGAAACCCTAGGCCGAACAAAATGGTCGGATGCGAAGTGAAATTTTTTCGCTCGAAATTTTGCGAGCATGTGCGGACCTTCTAGGCAATCATATCGGCAGGTGACACGAAGTGATTCGAGTTCGTTTGCCCCCCCATTTTCTTTAACGAACGATAACTTTTTCTGAAAATAACAAGTGCCCCGATCCCGCCCGAAACGACTCGAATTACACTTCGAGACCCCCCGACATGATCGCCACGATGCACAGGGCACCCTCGTAAATTTTCGGGACGTTGTATTTTTTCACAACCAGGACCGAAACCCTAGGCCGAACAAAATGGTCGGATGCGAAGTGAAATTTTTTCGCTCGAAATTTTACGACAATGTGCAGAACTTCTAGGCAATCATATCGGCAGGTGACACGAAGTTATTCGAGTTCGTTTGCCCCCCCATTTTCTTTAACGAACGATAACTTTTTCTGAAAATAACAAGTGCCCCGATCCCGGCCGAAACGACTCGAATTACACTTCGAGACCCGCCGACATGATCGCCACGATGCACAGAGCACCCTCGTAAATTTTCGGGACGTTGTATTTTTTCACAACCAGGACCGAAACCCTAGGCCGAACA
Organism: Corylus avellana; assembly: GCF_965113065.1. NCBI lineage: Eukaryota > Viridiplantae > Streptophyta > Magnoliopsida > Fagales > Betulaceae > Corylus > Corylus avellana. Next base: position 11,882,226 of record NC_142499.1, read on the forward strand.
AAATGGTCGGATGCGAAGTGAAATTTTTTCGCTCGAAATTTTGCGAGCATGTGCGGAACTTCTAGGCAATCGTATCGGCAGGTGACACGAAGTGATTGGAGTTCTTTTGCCCCCCCATTTTCTTTAACGAACGATAACTTTTTCTGAAAATAACAAGTGCCCCGATCCCGGCCGAAACGACTCGAATTACACTTCGAGACCCCCCGACATGATCGCCACGATGCACAGGGCACCCTCGTAAATTTTCGGGACGTTATATTTTTTCACAACCAGGACCGAAACCCTAGGCCGAACAAAATGGTCGGATGCGAAGTGAAATTTTTTCGCTCGAAATTTTGCGAGCATGTGCGGACCTTCTAGGCAATCATATCGGCAGGTGACACGAAGTGATTCGAGTTCGTTTGCCCCCCCATTTTCTTTAACGAACGATAACTTTTTCTGAAAATAACAAGTGCCCCGATCCCGGCCGAAACGACTCGAATTACACTTCGAGACCCCCCGACATGATCGCCACGATGCACAGAGCACCCTCGTAAATTTTCGGGACGTTGTATTTTTTCACAACCAGGACCGAAACCCTAGGCCGAACAAAATGGTCGGATGCGAAGTGAAATTTTTTCGCTCGAAATTTTGCGAGCATGTGCGGAACTTCTAGGAAATCGTATCGGCAGGTGACACGAAGTTATTCGAGTTCGTTTGCCCCCCCATTTTCTTTAACGAACGATAACTTTTTCTGAAAATAACAAGTGCCCCGATCCCGGCCGAAACGACTCGAATTACACTTCGAGACCCCCCGACATGATCGCCACGATGCACAGAGCACCCTCGTAAATTTTCGGGACGTTGTATTTTTTCACAACCAGGACCGAAACCCTAGGCCGAACAAAATGGTCGGATGCGAAGTGAAATTTTTTCGCTCGAAATTTTGCGAGCATGTGCGGAACTTCTAGGAAATCGTATCGGCAGGTGACACGAAGTTATTCGAGTTCGTTTGCCCCCCCATTTTCTTTAACGAACGATAACTTTTTCTGAAAATAACAAGTGCCCCGATCCCGGCCGAAACGACTCGAATTACACTTCGAGACCCCCCGACATGATCGCCACGATGCACAGGGCACCCTCGTAAATTTTCGGGACGTTGTATTTTTTCAAAACCAGGACCGAAACCCTAGGCCGAACAAAATGGTCGGATGCGAAGTGAAATTTTTTCGCTCGAAATTTTGCGAGCATGTGCGGACCTTCTAGGCAATCATATCGGCAGGTGACACGAAGTGATTCGAGTTCGTTTGCCCCCCCATTTTCTTTAACGAACGATAACTTTTTCTGAAAATAACAAGTGCCCCGATCCCGCCCGAAACGACTCGAATTACACTTCGAGACCCCCCGACATGATCGCCACGATGCACAGGGCACCCTCGTAAATTTTCGGGACGTTGTATTTTTTCACAACCAGGACCGAAACCCTAGGCCGAACAAAATGGTCGGATGCGAAGTGAAATTTTTTCGCTCGAAATTTTACGACAATGTGCAGAACTTCTAGGCAATCATATCGGCAGGTGACACGAAGTTATTCGAGTTCGTTTGCCCCCCCATTTTCTTTAACGAACGATAACTTTTTCTGAAAATAACAAGTGCCCCGATCCCGGCCGAAACGACTCGAATTACACTTCGAGACCCGCCGACATGATCGCCACGATGCACAGAGCACCCTCGTAAATTTTCGGGACGTTGTATTTTTTCACAACCAGGACCGAAACCCTAGGCCGAACAAAATGGTCGGATGCGAAGTGAAATTTTTTCGCTCGAAATTTTGCGAGCATGTGCGGAACTTCTAGGCAATCGTATCGGCAGGTGACACGAAGTGATTGGAGTTCTTTTGCCCCCCCATTTTCTTTAACGAACGATAACTTTTTCTGAAAATAACAAGTGCCCCGATCCCGGCCGAAACGACTCGAATTACACTTCGAGACCCCCCGACATGATCGCCACGATGCACAGGGCACCCTCGTAAATTTTCGGGACGTTATATTTTTTCACAACCAGGACCGAAACCCTAGGCCGAACAAAATGGTCGGATGCGAAGTGAAATTTTTTCGCTCGAAATTTTGCGAGCATGTGCGGAACTTCTAGGCAATCATATCGGCAGGTGACACGAAGTTATTCGAGTTCGTTTGCCCCCCCATTTTCTTTAACGAACGATAACTTTTTCTGAAAATAACAAGTGCCCCGATCCCGGCCGAAACGACTCGAATTACACTTCGAGACCCCCCGACATGATCGCCACGATGCACAGAGCACCCTCGTAAATTTTCGGGACGTTGTATTTTTTCACAACCAGGACCGAAACCCTAGGCCGAACAAAATGGTCGGATGCGAAGTGAAATTTTTTCGCTCGAAATTTTGCGAGCATGTGCGGAACTTCTAGGCAATCATATCGGCAGGTGACACGAAGTGATTCGAGTTCGTTTGCCCCCCCATTTTCTTTAACGAACGATAACTTTTTCTGAAAATAACAAGTGCCCCGATCCCGGCCGAAACGACTCGAATTACACTTCGAGACCCGCCGACATGATCGCCACGATGCACAGAGCACCCTCGCATATTTTCGGGACGTTGTATTTTTTCACAATCAGGACCGAAACCCTAGGCCGAACAAAATGGTCGGATGCGAAGTGAAATTTTTTCGCTCGAAATTTTACGAGCATGTGCGGAACTTTTAGGCAATCATATCGGCAGGTGACACGAAGTGATTCGAGTTCGTTTGCCCCCCCATTTTCTTTAACGAACGATAACTTTTTCTGAAAATAACAAGTGCCCCGATCCCGGCCGAAACGACTCGAATTACACTTCGAGACCCCCCGACATGATCGCCACGATGCACAGAGCACCCTCGTAAATTTTTGGGACGTTGTATTTTTTCACAACCAGGACCGAAACTCTAGGCCGAACAAAATGGTCGGATGCGAAGTGAAATTTTTTCGCTCGAAATTTTGCGAGCATGTGCGGAACTTCTAGGCAATCATATCGGCAGGTGACACGAAGTTATTCGAGTTCGTTTGCCCCCCCATTTTCTTTAACGAACGATAACTTTTTCTGAAAATAACAAGTGCCCCGATCCCGGCCGAAACGACTCGAATTACACTTCGAGACCCCCCGACATGATCGCCACGATGCACAGAGCACCCTCGTAAATTTTCGGGACGTTGTATTTTTTCACAACCAGGACCGAAACCCTAGGCCGAACAAAATGGTCGGATGCGAAGTGAAATTGTTTCGCTCGAAATTTTGCGAGCATGTGCGGAACTTCTACGCAATCATATCGGCAGGTGACACGAAGTGATTCGAGTTCGTTTGCCCCCCAATTTTCTTTAACGAACGATAACTTTTTCTGAAAATAACAAGTGCCCCGATCCCGGCCGAAACGACTCGAATTACACTTCGAGACCCCCGACATGATCGCCACGATGCACAGAGCACCCTCGTAAATTTTCGGGACGTTGTATTTTTTCAAAACCAGGACCGAAACCCTAGGCCGAACAAAATGGTCGGATGCGAAGTGAAATTTTTTCGCTCGAAATTTTGCGAGCATGTGCGGAACTTCTAGGCAATCATATCGGCAGGTGACACGAAGTTATTCGAGTTCGTTTGCCCCCCCATTTTCTTTAACGAACGATAACTTTTTCTGAAAATAACAAGTGCCCCGATCCCGCCCGAAACGACTCGAATTACACTTCGAGACCCCCCGACATGATCGCCACGATGCACAGGGCACCCTCGTAAATTTTCGGGACGTTGTATTTTTTCACAACCAGGACCGAAACCCTAGGCCGAACAAAATGGTCGGATGCGAAGTGAAATTTTTTCGCTCGAAATTTTACGACAATGTGCAGAACTTCTAGGCAATCATATCGGCAGGTGACACGAAGTGATTCGAGTTCGTTTGCCCCCCCATTTTCTTTAACGAACGATAACTTTTTCTGAAAATAACAAGTGCCCCGATCCCGGCCGAAACGACTCGAATTACACTTCGAGACCCGCCGACATGATCGCCACGATGCACAGAGCACCCTCGCATATTTTCGGGACGTTGTATTTTTTCACAATCAGGACCGAAACCCTAGGCCGAACAAAATGGTCGGATGCGAAGTGAAATTTTTTCGCTCGAAATTTTACGAGCATGTGCGGAACTTTTAGGCAATCATATCGGCAGGTGACACGAAGTGATTCGAGTTCGTTTGCCCCCCCATTTTCTTTAACGAACGATAACTTTTTCTGAAAATAACAAGTGCCCCGATCCCGGCCGAAACGACTCGAATTACACTTCGAGACCCCCCGACATGATCGCCACGATGCACAGAGCACCCTCGTAAATTTTTGGGACGTTGTATTTTTTCACAACCAGGACCGAAACTCTAGGCCGAACAAAATGGTCGGATGCGAAGTGAAATTTTTTCGCTCGAAATTTTGCGAGCATGTGCGGAACTTCTAGGCAATCATATCGGCAGGTGACACGAAGTTATTCGAGTTCGTTTGCCCCCCCATTTTCTTTAACGAACGATAACTTTTTCTGAAAATAACAAGTGCCCCGATCCCGGCCGAAACGACTCGAATTACACTTCGAGACCCCCCGACATGATCGCCACGATGCACAGAGCACCCTCGTAAATTTTCGGGACGTTGTATTTTTTCACAACCAGGACCGAAACCCTAGGCCGAACAAAATGGTCGGATGCGAAGTGAAATTGTTTCGCTCGAAATTTTGCGAGCATGTGCGGAACTTCTACGCAATCATATCGGCAGGTGACACGAAGTGATTCGAGTTCGTTTGCCCCCCAATTTTCTTTAACGAACGATAACTTTTTCTGAAAATAACAAGTGCCCCGATCCCGGCCGAAACGACTCGAATTACACTTCGAGACCCCCGACATGATCGCCACGATGCACAGAGCACCCTCGTAAATTTTCGGGACGTTGTATTTTTTCAAAACCAGGACCGAAACCCTAGGCCGAACAAAATGGTCGGATGCGAAGTGAAATTTTTTCGCTCGAAATTTTGCGAGCATGTGCGGAACTTCTAGGCAATCATATCGGCAGGTGACACGAAGTTATTCGAGTTCGTTTGCCCCCCCATTTTCTTTAACGAACGATAACTTTTTCTGAAAATAACAAGTGTCCCGATCCCGGCCGAAACGACTCGAATTACACTTCGAGACCCCCCGACATGATCGCCACGATGCACAGAGCACCCTCGTAAATTTTCGGGACGTTGTATTTTTTCACAACCAGGACCGAAACCCTAGGCCGAACAAAATGGTCGGATGCGAAGTGAAATTTTTTCGCTCGAAATTTTGCGAGCATGTGCGGAACTTCTAGGCAATCATATCGGCAGGTGACACGAAGTTATTCGAGTTCGTTTGCCCCCCCATTTTCTTTAACGAACGATAACTTTTTCTGAAAATAACAAGTGCCCCGATCCCGGCCGAAACGACTCGAATTACACTTCGAGACCCCCCGACATGATCGCCACGATGCACAGAGCACCCTCGTAAATTTTCGGGACGTTGTATTTTTTCACAACCAGGACCGAAACCTTAGGCCGAACAAAATGGTCGGATGCGAAGTGAAATTTTTTCGCTCGAAATTTTGCGAGCATGTGCGGAACTTCTAGGCAATCATATCGGCAGGTGACACGAAGTGATTCGAGTTCGTTTGCCCCCCCATTTTCTTTAACGAACGATAACTTTTTCTGAAAATTACAAGTGTCCCGATCCCGGCCGAAACGACTCGAATTACACTTTGAGACCCCCCGACATGATCGCCACGATGCACAGAGCACCCTCGTAAATTTTCGGGACGTTGTATTTTTTCACAACCAGGACCGAAACCCTAGGCCGAACAAAATGGTCGGATGCGAAGTGAAATTTTTTCGCTCGAAATTTTGCGAGCATGTGCGGAACTTCTAGGCAATCATATCGGCAGGTGACACGAAGTTATTCGAGTTCGTTTGCCCCCCCATTTTCTTTAACGAACGATAACTTTTTCTGAAAATAACAAGTGTCCCGATCCCGGCCGAAACGACTCGAATTACACTTCGAGACCCCCCGACATGATCGCCACGATGCACAGAGCACCCTCGTAAATTTTCGGGACGTTGTATTTTTTCACAAGCAGGACCGAAACCCTAGGCCGAACAAAATGGTCGGATGCGAAGTGAAATTGTTTCGCTCGAAATTTTGCGAGCATGTGCGGAACTTCTACGCAATCATATCGGCAGGTGACACGAAGTGATTCGAGTTCGTTTGCCCCCCCATTTTCTTTAACGAACGATAACTTTTTCTGAAAATAACAAGTGCCCCGATCCCGGCCGAAACGACTCGAATTACACTTCGAGACCCCCGACATGATCGCCACGATGCACAGAGCACCCTCGTAAATTTTCGGGACGTTGTATTTTTTCACAACCAGGACCGAAACCCTAGGCCGAACAAAATGGTCGGATGCGAAGTGAAATTTTTTCGCTCGAAATTTTGCGAGCATGTGCGGAACTTCTAGGCAATCATATCGGCAGGTGACACGAAGTGATTCGAGTTCGTTTGCCCCCCCATTTTCTTTAACGAACGATAACTTTTTCTGAAAATAACAAGTGCCCCAATCCCGGCCGAAACGACTCGAATTACACTTCGAAACCCCCCGACATGACCGCCACGATGCACAGAGCACCCTCGTAAATTTTCGGGACGTTGTATTTTTTCACAACCCGGACCGAAACCCTAGGCCGAACAAAATGGTCGGATGCGAAGTGAAATTTTTTCGCTCGAAATTTTGCGAGCATGTGCGGAACTTCTAGGCAATCATATCGGCAGGTGACACGAAGTTATTCGAGTTCGTTTGCCCCCCCATTTTCTTTAACGAACGATAACTTTTTCTGAAAATAACAAGTGCCCCGATCCCGGCCGAAACGACTCGAATTACACTTCGAGACCCCCCGACATGATCGCCACGATGCACAGAGCACCCTCGTAAATTTTCGGGACGTTGTATTTTTTCACAACCAGGACCGAAACCCTAGGCCGAACAAAATGGTCGGATGCGAAGTGAAATTTTTTCGCTCGAAATTTTACGAGCATGTGCGGAACTTCTAGGCAATCATATCGGCAGGTGACACGAAGTGATTCGAGTTCGTTTGCCCCCCCATTTTCTTTAACGAACGATAACTTTTTCTGAAAATAACAAGTGCCCCGATCCCGGCCGAAACGACTCGAATTACACTTCGAGACCCCCCGACATGATCGCCACGATGCACAGAGCACCCTCGTAAATTTTCGGGACGTTGTATTTTTTCACAACCAGGACCGAAACCCTAGGCCGAACAAAATGGTCGGATGCGAAGTGAAATTTTTTCGCTCGAAATTTTGCGAGCATGTGCGGAACTTCTAGGCAATCATATCGGCAGGTGACACGAAGTGATTCGAGTTCGTTCGCCCCCCCCCCCATTTTCTTTAACGAACGATAACTTTTTCTGAAAATAACAAGTGCCCCGATCCCGGCCGAAACGACTCGAATTACACTTCGAGACCCCCCGACATGATCGCCACGATGCACAGAGCACCCTCGTAAATTTTTGGGACGTTGTATTTTTTCACAACCAGGACCGAAACTCTAGGCCGAACAAAATGGTCGGATGCGAAGTGAAATTTGTTCGCTCGAAATTTTGCGAGCATGTGCGGAACTTCTAGGCAATCGTATCGGCAGGTGACACGATGTGATTGGAGTTCTTTTGCCCCCCCATTTTCTTTAACGAACGATAACTTTTTCTGAAAATAACAAGTGCCCCGATCCCGGCCGAAACGACTCGAATTACACTTCGAGACCCCCCGACAAGATCGCCACGATGCACAGAGCACCCTCGTAAATTTTCGGGACGTTGTATTTTTTCACAACCAGGACCGAAACCCTAGGCCGAACAAAATGGTCGGATGCGAAGTGAAATTTTTTCGCTCGAAATTTTGCGAGCATGTGCGGAACTTCTAGGCAATCCTATCGGCAGGTGACACGAAGTGATTCGAGTTCGTTTGCCCCCCCATTTTCTTTAACGAACGATAACTTTTTCTGAAAATAACAAGTGCCCCGATCCCGGCCGAAACGACTCGAATTACACTTCGAGACCCCCCGACATGATCGCCACGATGCACAGGGCACCCTCGTAAATTTTCGGGACGTTGTATTTTTTCACAACCAGGACCGAAACCCTAGGCCGAACAAAATGGTCGGATGCGAAGTGAAATTTTTTCGCTCGAAATTTTACAAATATGTGCAGAACTTCTAGGCAATCATATCGGCAGGTGACACAAGTGATTCGAGTTCGTTTGCCCCCCCATTTTCTTTAACGAACGATAACTTTTTCTGAAAATAACAAGTGCCCCGATCCCGGCCGAAACGACTCGAATTACACTTCGAGACCCCCCGACATGATCGCCACGATGCACAGAGCACCCTCGTAAATTTTCGGGACGTTGTATTTTTTCACAACCAGGACCGAAACCCTAGGCCGAACAAAATGGTCGGATGCGAAGTGAAATTTTTTCGCTCGAAATTTTGCGAGCATGTGCGGAACTTCTAGGCAATCATATCGGCAGGTGACACGAAGTGATTCGAGTTCGTTTGCCCCCCCATTTTCTTTAACGAACGATAACTTTTTCTGAAAATAACAAGTGCCCCGATCCCGGCCGAAACGACTCGAATTACACTTCGAGACCCGCCGACATGATCGCCACGATGCACAGAGCACCCTCGCATATTTTCGGGACGTTGTATTTTTTCACAACCAGGACCGAAACCCTAGGCCGAACAAAATGGTCGGATGTGAAGTGAAATTTTTTCGCTCGAAATTTTACGAGCATGTGCGGAACTTTTAGGCAATCATATCGGCAGGTGACACGAAGTGATTCGAGTTCGTTTGCCCCCCCATTTTCTTTAACGAACGATAACTTTTTCTGAAAATAACAAGTGCCCCGATCCCGGCCGAAACGACTCGAATTACACTTCGAGACCCCCCGACATGATCGCCACGATGCACAGAGCACCCTCGTAAATTTTTGGGACGTTGTATTTTTTCACAACCAGGACCGAAACTCTAGGCCGAACAAAATGGTCGGATGCGAAGTGAAATTTTTTCGCTCGAAATTTTACGAGCATGTGCGGAACTTCTAGGCAATCATATCGGCAGATGACACGAAGTTATTCGAGTTCGTTTGCCCCCCCATTTTCTTTAACGAACGATAACTTTTTCTGAAAATAACAAGTGCCCCGATCCCGGCCGAAACGACCCGAATTACACTTCGAGACCCCCCGACATGATCGCCACGATGCACAGAGCACCCTCGTAAATTTTCGGGACGTTGTATTTTTTCACAACCAGGACCGAAACCCTAGGCCGAACAAAATGGTCGGATGCGAAGTGAAATTTTTTCGCTCGAAATTTTGCGAACATGTGCGGAACTTCTAGGCAATCATATCGGCAGGTGACACGAAGTGATTCGAGTTCGTTTGCCCCCCCATTTTCTTTAACGAACGATAACTTTTTCTGAAAATAACAAGTGCCCCGATCCCGGCCGAAACGACTCGAATTACACTTCGAGACCCCCCGACATGATCGCCACGATGCACAGAGCACCCTCGTAAATTTTCGGGACGTTGTATTTTTTCACAACCAGGACCGAAACCCTAGGCCGAACAAAATGGTCGGATGCGAAGTGAAATTTTTTCGCTCGAAATTTTGCGAACATGTGCGGAACTTCTAGGCAATCATATCGGCAGGTGACACGAAGTGATTCGAGTTCGTTTGCCCCCCCATTTTCTTTAACGAACGATAACTTTTTCTGAAAATAACAAGTGTCCCGATCCCGGCCGAAACGACTCGAATTACACTTCGAGACCCCCCGACATGATCGCCACGATGCACAGAGCACCCTCGTAAATTTTCGGGACGTTGTATTTCTTCACAACCAGGACCGAAACCCTAGGCCGAACAAAATGGTCGGATGCGAAGTGAAATTTTTTCGCTCGAAATTTTACGAGCATGTGCGGAACTTCTAGGCAATCATATCGGCAGGTGACACGAAGTGATTCGAGTTCGTTTGCCCCCCCATTTTCTTTAACGAACGATAAGTTTTTCTGAAAATAACAAGTGCCCCGATCCCGGCCGAAACGACTCGAATTACACTTCGAGACCCCCCGACATGATCGCCACGATGCACAGAGCACCCTCGTAAATTTTCGGGACGTTGTATTTTTTCACAACCAGGACCGAAACCCTAGGCCGAACAAAAAGGTCGGATGCGAAGTGAAATTTTTTCGCTCGAAATTTTGCGAGCATGTGCGGAACTTCTAGGCAATCATATCGGCAGGTGACACGAAGTGATTCGAGTTCGTTCGCCCCCCCCCATTTTCTTTAACGAACGATAACTTTTTCTGAAAATAACAAGTGCCCCGATCCCGGCCGAAACGACTCGAATTACACTTCGAGACCCCCCGACATGATCGCCACGATGCACAGAGCACCCTCGTAAATTTTCGGGACGTTGTATTTTTTCACAACCAGGACCGAAACCCTAGGCCGAACAAAATGGTCGGATGCGAAGTGAAATTTTTTCGCTCGAAATTTTGCGAGCATGTGCGGAACTTCTAGGCAATCATATCGGCAGGTGACACGAAGTGATTCGAGTTCGTTTGCCCCCCCATTTTCTTTAACGAACGATAACTTTTTCTGAAAATAGCAAGTGCCCCGATCCCGGCCGAAACGACTCGAATTACACTTCGAGACCCCCCGACATGATCGCCACGATGCACAGAGCACCCTCGTAAATTTTCGGGACGTTGTATTTTTTCACAACCAGGACCGAAACCCTAGGCCGAACAAAATGGTCGGATGCGAAGTGAAATTTTTTCGCCCGAAATTTTGCGAGCATGTGCGGAACTTCTAGGCAATCATATCGGCAGGTGACACGAAGTTATTCGAGTTCGTTTGCCCCCCCATTTTCTTTAACGAACGATAACTTTTTCTGAAAATAACAAGTGTCCCGATCCCGGCCGAAACGACTCGAATTACACTTCGAGACCCCCCGACATGATCGCCACGATGCACAGAGCACCCTCGTAAATTTTCGGGACGTTGTATTTTTTCACAACCAGGACCGAAACCCTAGGCCGAACAAAATGGTCGGATGCGAAGTGAAATTTTTTCGCTCGAAATTTTGCGAGCATGTGCGGAACTTCTAGGCAATCATATCGGCAGGTGACACGAAGTTATTCGAGTTCGTTTGCCCCCCCATTTTCTTTAACGAACGATAACTTTTTCTGAAAATAACAAGTGCCCCGATCCCGGCCGAAACGACTCGAATTACACTTCGAGTCCCCCCGACATGATCGCCACGATGCACAGAGCACCCTCGTAAATTTTCGGGACGTTGTATTTTTTCACAACCAGGACCGAAACCCTAGGCCGAACAAAATGGTCGGATGCGAAGTGAAATTTTTTCGCTCGAAATTTTGCGAACATGTGCGGAACTTCTAGGCAATCATATCGGCAGGTGACACGAAGTGATTCGAGTTCGTTTGCCCCCCCATTTTCTTTAACGAACGATAACTTTTTCTGAAAATAACAAGTGTCCCGATCCCGGCCGAAACGACTCGAATTACACTTCGAGACCCCCCGACAAGATCGCCACGATGCACAGAGCACCCTCGTAAATTTTCGGGACGTTGTATTTCTTCACAACCAGGACCGAAACCCTAGGCCGAACAAAATGGTCGGATGCGAAGTGAAATTTTTTCGCTCGAAATTTTACGAGCATGTGCGGAACTTCTAGGCAATCATATCGGCAGGTGACACGAAGTGATTCGAGTTCGTTTGCCCCCCCATTTTCTTTAACGAACGATAACTTTTTCTGAAAATAACAAGTGCCCCGATCCCGGCCGAAACGACTCGAATTACACTTCGAGACCCCCCGACATGATCGCCACGATGCACAGAGCACCCTCGTAAATTTTCGGGACGTTGTATTTTTTCACAACCAGGACCGAAACCCTAGGCCGAACAAAAAGGTCGGATGCGAAGTGAAATTTTTTCGCTCGAAATTTTGCGAGCATGTGCGGAACTTCTAGGCAATCATATCGGCAGGTGACACGAAGTGATTCGAGTTCGTTCGCCCCCCCCCATTTTCTTTAACGAACGATAACTTTTTCTGAAAATAACAAGTGCCCCGATCCCGGCCGAAACGACTCGAATTACACTTCGAGACCCCCCGACATGATCGCCACGATGCACAGAGCACCCTCGTAAATTTTCGGGACGTTGTATTTTTTCACAACCAGGACCGAAACCCTAGGCCGAACAAAATGGTCGGATGCGAAGTGAAATTTTTTCGCTCGAAATTTTGCGAGCATGTGCGGAACTTCTAGGCAATCATATCGGCAGGTGACACGAAGTGATTCGAGTTCGTTTGCCCCCCCATTTTCTTTAACGAACGATAACTTTTTCTGAAAATAGCAAGTGCCCCGATCCCGGCCGAAACGACTCGAATTACACTTCGAGACCCCCCGACATGATCGCCACGATGCACAGAGCACCCTCGTAAATTTTCGGGACGTTGTATTTTTTCACAACCAGGACCGAAACCCTAGGCCGAACAAAATGGTCGGATGCGAAGTGAAATTTTTTCGCTCGAAATTTTGCGAGCATGTGCGGAACTTCTAGGCAATCATATCGGCAGGTGACACGAAGTTATTCGAGTTCGTTTGCCCCCCCATTTTCTTTAACGAACGATAACTTTTTCTGAAAATAACAAGTGTCCCGATCCCGGCCGAAACGACTCGAATTACACTTCGAGACCCCCCGACATGATCGCCACGATGCACAGAGCACCCTCGTAAATTTTCGGGACGTTGTATTTTTTCACAACCAGGACCGAAACCCTAGGCCGAACAAAATGGTCGGATGCGAAGTGAAATTTTTTCGCTCGAAATTTTGCGAGCATGTGCGGAACTTCTAGGCAATCATATCGGCAGGTGACACGAAGTTATTCGAGTTCGTTTGCCCCCCCATTTTCTTTAACGAACGATAACTTTTTCTGAAAATAACAAGTGCCCCGATCCCGGCCGAAACGACTCGAATTACACTTCGAGACCCCCCGACATGATCGCCACGATGCACAGAGCACCCTCGTAAATTTTCGGGACGTTGTATTTTTTCACAACCAGGACCGAAACCTTAGGCCGAACAAAATGGTCGGATGCGAAGTGAAATTTTTTCGCTCGAAATTTTGCGAGCATGTGCGGAACTTCTAGGCAATCATATCGGCAGGTGACACGAAGTGATTCGAGTTCGTTTGCCCCCCCATTTTCTTTAACGAACGATAACTTTTTCTGAAAATTACAAGTGTCCCGATCCCGGCCGAAACGACTCGAATTACACTTTGAGACCCCCCGACATGATCGCCACGATGCACAGAGCACCCTCGTAAATTTTCGGGACGTTGTATTTTTTCACAACCAGGACCGAAACCCTAGGCCGAACAAAATGGTCGGATGCGAAGTGAAATTTTTTCGCTCGAAATTTTGCGAGCATGTGCGGAACTTCTAGGCAATCATATCGGCAGGTGACACGAAGTTATTCGAGTTCGTTTGCCCCCCCATTTTCTTTAACGAACGATAACTTTTTCTGAAAATAACAAGTGTCCCGATCCCGGCCGAAACGACTCGAATTACACTTCGAGACCCCCCGACATGATCGCCACGATGCACAGAACACCCTCGTAAATTTTCGGGACGTTGTATTTTTTCACAAGCAGGACCGAAACCCTAGGCCGAACAAAATGGTCGGATGCGAAGTGAAATTGTTTCGCTCGAAATTTTGCGAGCATGTGCGGAACTTCTACGCAATCATATCGGCAGGTGACACGAAGTGATTCGAGTTCGTTTGCCCCCCCATTTTCTTTAACAAACGATAACTTTTTCTGAAAATAACAAGTGCCCCGATCCCGGCCGAAACGACTCGAATTACACTTCGAGACCCCCGACATGATCGCCACGATGCACAGAGCACCCTCGTAAATTTTCGGGACGTTGTATTTTTTCACAACCAGGACCGAAACCCTAGGCCGAACAAAATGGTCGGATGCGAAGTGAAATTTTTTCGCTCGAAATTTTGCGAGCATGTGCGGAACTTCTAGGCAATCATATCGGCAGGTGACACGAAGTTATTCGAGTTCGTTTGCCCCCCCATTTTCTTTAACGAACGATAACTTTTTCTGAAAATAACAAGTGCCCCAATCCCGGCCGAAACGACTCGAATTACACTTCGAAACCCCCCGACATGACCGCCACGATGCACAGAGCACCCTCGTAAATTTTCGGGACGTTGTATTTTTTCACAACCCGGACCGAAACCCTAGGCCGAACAAAATGGTCGGATGCGAAGTGAAATTTTTTCGCTCGAAATTTTGCGAGCATGTGCGGAACTTCTAGGCAATCATATCGGCAGGTGACACGAAGTTATTCGAGTTCGTTTGCCCCCCCATTTTCTTTAACGAACGATAACTTTTTCTGAAAATAACAAGTGCCCCGATCCCGGCCCAAACGACTCGAATTACACTTCGAGACCCCCCGACATGATCGCCACGATGCACAGAGCACCCTCGTAAATTTTCGGGACGTTGTATTTTTTCACAACCAGGACCGAAACCCTAGGCCGAACAAAATGGTCGGATGCGAAGTGAAATTTTTTCGCTCGACATTTTGCGAGCATGTGCGGAACTTCTAGGCAATCATATCGGCAGGTGACACGAAGTGATTCGAGTTCGTTTACCCCCCCATTTTCTTTAACGAACGATAACTTTTTCTGAAAATAACAAGTGCCCCGATCCCGGCCGAAACGACTCGAATTACACTTCGAGACCCGCCGACATGATCGCCACGATGCACAGAGCACCCTCGTAAATTTTCTGGACGTTGTATTTTTTCACAACCAGGACCGAAACCCTAGGCCGAACAAAATGGTCGGATGCGAAGTGAAATTTTTTCGCTCGAAATTTTGCGAGCATGTGCGGAACTTCTAGGCAATCATATCGGCAGGTGACACGAAGTTATTCGAGTTCGTTTGCCCCCCCATTTTCTTTAACGAACGATAACTTTTTCTGAAAATAACAAGTGCCCCGATCCCGGCCGAAACGACTCGAATTACACTTCGAGACCCCCCGACATGATCGCCACGATGCACAGAGCACCCTCGTAAATTTTCGGGACGTTGTATTTTTTCACAACCAGGACCGAAACCCTAGGCCGAACAAAATGGTCGGATGCGAAGTGAAATTTTTTCGCTCGAAATTTTTGCGAGCATGTGCGGAACTTCTAGGCAATCATATCGGCAGGTGACACGAAGTTATTCGAGTTCGTTTGCCCCCCCATTTTCTTTAACGAACGATAACTTTTTCTGAAAATAACAAGTGCCCCGATCCCGGCCGAAACGATTCGAATTACACTTCGAGACCCCCCGACATGATCGCCACGATGCACAGAGTACCCTCGTAAATTTTCGGGACGTTGTATTTTTTCACAACCAGGACCGAAACCCTAGGCCGAACAAAATGGTCGGATGCGAAGTGAAATTTTTTCGCTCGAAATTTTACGAGCATGTGCGGAACTTCTAGGCAATCATATCGGCAGGTGACACGAAGTGATTCGAGTTCGTTTGCCCCCCCATTTTCTTTAACGAACGATAACTTTTTCTGAAAATAACAAGTGCCCCGATCCCGGCCGAAACGACTCGAATTACACTTCGAGACCCCCCGACATGATCGCCACGATGCACAGAGCACCCTCGTAAATTTTCGGGACGTTGTATTTTTTCACAACCAGGACCGAAACCCTAGGCCGAACAAAATGGTCGGATGCGAAGTGAAATTTTTTCGCTCGAAATTTTTGCGAGCATGTGCGGAACTTCTAGGCAATCATATCGGCAGGTGACACGAAGTTATTCGAGTTCGTTTGCCGCCCCATTTTCTTTAACGAACGATAACTTTTTCTGAAAATAACAAGTGCCCCGATCCCGGCCGAAACGACTCGAATTACACTTCGAGACCCCCCGACATGATCGCCACGATGCACAGAGCACCCTCGTAAATTTTCGGGACGTTGTATTTTTTCACAACCAGGACCGAAACCCTAGGCCGAACAAAATGGTCGGATGCGAAGTGAAATTTTTTCGCTCGAAATTTTTGCGAGCATGTGCGGAACTTCTAGGCAATCATATCGGCAGGTGACACGAAGTTATTCGAGTTCGTTTGCCCCCCCATTTTCTTTAACGAACGATAACTTTTTCTGAAAATAACAAGTGCCCCGATCCCGGCCGAAACGATTCGAATTACACTTCGAGACCCCCCGACATGATCGCCACGATGCACAGAGTACCCTCGTAAATTTTCGGGACGTTGTATTTTTTCACAACCAGGACCGAAACCCTAGGCCGAACAAAATGGTCGGATGCGAAGTGAAATTTTTTCGCTCGAAATTTTACGAGCATGTGCGGAACTTCTAGGCAATCATATCGGCAGGTGACACGAAGTGATTCGAGTTCGTTTGCCCCCCCATTTTCTTTAACGAACGATAACTTTTTCTGAAAATAACAAGTGCCCCGATCCCGGCCGAAACGACTCGAATTACACTTCGAGACCCCCCGACATGATCGCCACGATGCACAGAGCACCCTCGTAAATTTTCGGGACGTTGTATTTTTTCACAACCAGGACCGAAACCCTAGGCCGAACAAAATGGTCGGATGCGAAGTGAAATTTTTTCGCTCGAAATTTTTGCGAGCATGTGCGGAACTTCTAGGCAATCATATCGGCAGGTGACACGAAGTTATTCGAGTTCGTTTGCCGCCCCATTTTCTTTAACGAACGATAACTTTTTCTGAAAATAACAAGTGCCCCGATCCCGGCCGAAACGACTCGAATTACACTTCGAGACCCCCCGACATGATCGCCACGATGCACAGAGCACCCTCGTAAATTTTCGGGACGTTGTATTTTTTCACAACCAGGACCGAAACCCTAGGCCGAACAAAATGGTCGGATGCGAAGTGAAATTTTTTCGCTCGAAATTTTACGAGCATGTGCGGAACTTCTAGGCAATCATATCGGCAGGTGACACGAAGTGATTCGAGTTCGTTTGCCCCCCCATTTTCTTTAACGAACGATAACTTTTTCTGAAAATAACAAGTGCCCCGATCCCGGCCGAAACGACTCGAATTACACTTCGAGACCCCCCGACATGATCGCCACGATGCACAGAGCACCCCCCTAAATTTTCGGGACGTTGTATTTTTTCACAACCAGGACCGAAACCCTAGGCCGAACAAAATGGTCGGATGCGAAGTGAAATTTTTTCGCTCGAAATTTTGCGAGCATGTGCGGAACTTCTAGGCAATCATATCGGCAGGTGACACGAAGTTATTCGAGTTCGTTTGCCTCCCCATTTTCTTTAACGAACGATAACTTTTTCTGAAAATAACAAGTGCCCCGATCCCGGCCGAAACGACTCGAATTACACTTCGAGACCCCCCGACATGATCGCCACGATGCACAGAGCACCCTCGTAAATTTTTGGGACGTTGTATTTTTTCACAACCAGGACCGAAACCCTAGGCCGAACAAAATGGTCGGATGCGAAGTGAAATTTTTTCGCTCGAAATTTTACATATATGTGCAGAACTTCTAGGAAATCATATCGGCAGGTGACACGAAGTTATTCGAGTTCGTTTGCCCCCCCATTTTCTTTAACGAACGATAACTTTTTCTGAAAATAACAAGTGCCCCGATCCCGGCCGAAACGACTCGAATTACACTTCGAGACCCCCCGACATGATCGCCACGATGCACAGAGCACCCTCGTAACTTTTTGGGACGTTGTATTTTTTCACAACCAGGACCGAAACCCTAGGCCGAACAAAATGGTCGGATGCGAAGTGAAATTTTTTCGCTCGAAATTTTGCGAGCATGTGCGGAACTTCTAGGCAATCATATCGCAGGTGACACGAAGTGATTGAAGTTCGTTTGCCCCCCCATTTTCTTTAACGAACGATAACTTTTTCTGAAAATAACAAGTGCCCCGATCCCGGCCGAAACGACTCGAATTACACTTCGAGACCCCCCGACATGATCGCCACGATGCACAGAGCACCCTCGTAAATTTTCGGGACGTTGTATTTTTTCACAACCAGGACCGAAACCCTTGGCCGAACAAAATGGTTGGATGCGAAGTGAAATTTTTTCGCTCGAAATTTTACAAATATGTGCAGAACTTCTAGGCAATCATATCGGCAGGTGACACGAAGTGATTCGAGTTCGTTTGCCCCCCCATTTTCTTTAACGAACGATAACTTTTTCTGAAAATAACAAGTGCCCCGATCCCGGCCGAAACGACTCGAATTACACTTCGAGACCCCCCGACATGATCGCCAGATGCACAGAGCACCCTCGTAAATTTTCGGGACGTTGTATTTTTTCACAACCAGGACCGAAACCCTAGGCCCAACAAAATGGTCGGATGCGAAGTGAAATTTTTTCGCTCGAAATTTTGCGAGCAAGTGCGGAACTTCTAGGCAATCATATCGGCAGGTGACACGAAGTTATTCGAGTTCGTTTGCCCCCCCATTTTCTTTAACGAACGATAACTTTTTCTGAAAATAACAAGTGCCCCGATCCCGGCCGAAACGACTCGAATTACACTTCGAGACCCCCCGACATGATCGCCACGATGCACAGAGCACCCTCGTAAATTTTTGGGACGTTGTATTTTTTCACAACCAGGACCGAAACCCTAGGCCGAACAAAATGGTCGGATGCGAAGTGAAATTTTTTCGCTCGAAATTTTGCGAGCATTTGCGGAACTTCTAGGCAATCATATCGGCAGGTGACACGAAGTGATTGAAGTTCGTTTGCCCCCCCCATTTTCTTTAACGAACGATAACTTTTTCTGAAAATAACAAGTGCCCCGATCCCGGCCGAAACGACTCGAATTACACTTCGAGACCCCCCGACATGATCGCCACGATACACAGAGCACCCTCGTAAATTTTCGGGACGTTGTATTTTTTAACAACCAGGACCGAAACCCTTGGCCGAACAAAATGGTCGGATGCGAAGTGAAATTTTTTCGCTCGAAATTTTACAAATATGTGCAGAACTTCTAGGCAATCATATCGGCAGGTGACACGAAGTTATTCGAGTTCGTTTGCCCCCCCCATTTTCTTTAACGAACGATAACTTTTTCTGAAAATAACAAGTGCCCCGATCCCGGCCGAAACGACTCGAATTACACTTCGAGACCCGCCGACATGATCGCCACGATGCACAGAGCACCCTCGTAAATTTTCGGGACGTTGTATTTTTTCACAACCAGGACCGAAACCCTGGGCCGAACAAAATGGTCGGATGCGAAGTGAAATTTTTTCGCTCGAAATTTTGCGAGCATTTGCGGAACTTCTAGGCAATCATATCGGCAGGTGACACGAAGTGATTGAAGTTCGTTTGCCCCCCCATTTTCTTTAACGAACGATAACTTTTTCTGAAAATAACAAGTGCCCCGATCCCGGCCGAAACGACTCGAATTACACTTCGAGACCCCCCGACATGATCGCCACGATGCACAGAGCACCCTCGTAAATTCTCGGGACGTTGTATTTTTTCACAACCAGGACCGAAACCCTTGGCCGAACAAAATGGTCGGATGCGATGTGAAATTTTTTCGCTCGAAATTTTACAAATATGTGCAGAACTTCTAGGCAATCATATCGGCAGGTGACACGAAGTTATTCGAGTTCGTTTGCCCCCCCCATTTTCTTTAACGAACGATAACTTTTTCAGAAAATAACAAGTGCCCCGATCCCGGCCGAAACGACTCGAATTACACTTCGAGACCCCCCGACATGATCGCCACGATGCACAGAGCACCCTCGTAAATTTTCGGGACGTTGTATTTTTCCACAACCAGGACCGAAACCCTAGGCCGAACAAAATGGTCGGATCCGAAGTGAAATTTTTTCGCTCGAAATTTTGCGAGCAAGTGCGGAACTTCTAGGCAATCATATCGGCAGGTGACACGAAGTGATTCGAGTTCGTTTACCCCCCCATTTTCTTTAACGAACGATAACTTTTTCTGAAAATAACAAGTGCCCCGATCCCGGCCGAAACGACTCGAATTACACTTCGAGACCCCCCGACATGATCGCCACGATGCACAGAGCACCCTCGTAAATTTTCGGGACGTTGTATTTTTTAACAACCAGGACCGAAACCCTTGGCCGAACAAAATGGTCGGATGCGAAGTGAAATTTTTTCGCTCGAAATTTTACAAATATGTGCAGAACTTCTAGGCAATCATATCGGCAGGTGACACGAAGTTATTCGAATTCGTTTGCCCCCCCTTTTTCTTTAACGAACGATAACTTTTTCTGAAAATAACAAGTGCCCCGATCCGGGCCGAAACGACTCGAATTAGACTTCGAGCCCCCCGACATGATCGCCACGAAGCACAGAGCACCCTCGTAAATTTTCGGGACGTTGTATTTTTTCACAACCAGGACCGAAACCCTTGGCCGAACAAAATGGTCGGATGCGAAGTGAAATTTTTTCGCTCGAAATTTTGCGAGCATGTGCGGAACTTCTATTCAATCATATCGGCATGTGACACGAAGTGATTGAAGTTCGTTTGCCCCCCCATTTTCTTTAACGAACGATAACTTTTTCTGAAAATAACAAGTGCCCCGATCCCGGCCGAAACGACTCGAATTACACTTCGAGACCCCCCGACATGATCGCCAGATGCACAGAGCACCCTCGTAAATTTTCGGGACGTTGTATTTTTTCACAACCAGGACCGAAACCCTAGGCCGAACAAAATGGTCGGATGCGAAGTGAAATTTTTTCGCTCGAAATTTTGCGAGCAAGTGCGGAACTTCTAGGCAATCATATCGGCAGGTGACACGAAGTGATTCGAGTTCGTTTGCCCCCCCATTTTCTTTAACGAACGATAACTTTTTCTGAAAATAACAAGTGCCCCGATCCCGGCCGAAACGACTCGAATTACACTTCGAGACCCCCCGACATGATCGCCACGATGCACAGAGCACCCTCGTAAATTTTTGGGACGTTGTATTTTTTCACAACCAGGACCGAAACCCTAGGCCGAACAAAATGGTCGGATGCGAAGTGAAATTTTTTCGCTCGAAATTTTGCGAGCATGTGCGGAACTTCTAGGCAATCATATCGGCAGGTGACACGAAGTGATTGAAGTTCGTTCGCCCCCCCATTTTCTTTAACGAACGATAACTTTTTCTGAAAATAACAAGTGCCCCGATCCCGGCCGAAACGACTCGAATTACACTTCGAGACCCCCAGACATGATCGCCACGATGCACAGAGCACCCTCGTAAATTTTCGGGACGTTGTATTTTTTAACAACCAGGACCGAAACCCTTGGCCGAACAAAATGGTCGGATGCGAAGTGAAATTTTTTCGCTCGAAATTTTACAAATATGTGCAGAACTTCTAGGCAATCATATCGGCAGGTGACACGAAGTTATTCGAGTTCGTTTGCCCCCCCTTTTTCTTTAACGAACGATAACTTTTTCTGAAAATAACAAGTGCCCCGATCCCGGCCGAAACGACTCGAATTACACTTCGAGCCCCCCGACATGATCGCCACGATGCACAGAGCACCCTCGTAAATTTTCGGGATGTTGTATTTTTTCACAACCAAGACCGAAACCCTAGGCCGAACAAAATGGTCGGATGCGAAGTGAAATTTTTTCGCTCGAAATTTTGCGAGCAAGTGCGGAACTTCTAGGCAATCATATCGGCAGGTGACACGAAGTGATTCGAGTTCGTTTGCCCCTCCATTTTCTTTAACGAACGATAACTTTTTCTGAAAATAACAAGTGCCCCGATCCCGGCCGAAACGACTCGAATTACACTTCGAGACCCCCCGACATGATCGCCACGATGCACAGAGCACCCTCGTAAATTTTCGGGACGTTGTATTTTTTCACAACCAGGACCGAAACCCTAGGCCGAACAAAATGGTCGGATGCGAAGTGAAATTTTTTCGCTCGAAATTTTGCGAGCAAGTGCGGAACTTCTAGGCAATCATATCGGCAGGTGACACGAAGTGATTCTAGTTCGTTTGCCCCCCCATTTTCTTTAACGAACGATAACTTTTTCTGAAAATAACAAGTGCCCCGATCCCGGCCGAAACGACTCGAATTACACTTCGAGACCCCCCGACATGATCGCCACGATGCACAGAGCACCCTCGTAAATTTTCGGGACGTTGTATTTTTTAACAACCAGGACTGAAACCCTTGGCCGAACAAAATGGTCGGATGCGAAGTGAAATTTTTTCGCTCGAAATTTTACAAATATGTGCAGAACTTCTAGGCAATCATATCGGCAGGTGACACGAAGTGATTCGAGTTCGTTTGCCCCCCCATTTTCTTTAACGAACGATAACTTTTTCCGAAAATAACAAGTGCCCCGATCCCGGCCGAAACGACTCGAATTTTACTTCGAGACCCCCCGACATGATCGCCACGATGCACAGAGCACCCTCGTAACTTTTTGGGACGTTGTATTTTTTAACAACCAGGACCGAAACCCTTGGCCGAACAAAATGGTCGGATGCGAAGTGAAATTTTTTCGCTCGAAATTTTGCGAGCAAGTGCGGAACTTCTAGGCAATCATATCGGCAGGTGACACGAAGTGATTCGAGTTCGTTTGCCCCCCCATTTTCTTTAACGAACGATAACTTTTTCTGAAAATAACAAGTGCCCCGATCCCGGCCGAAACGACTCGAATTACACTTCGAGACCCCCCGACATGATCGCCACGATGCACAGAGCACCCTCGTAAATTTTCGGGACGTTGTATTTTTTCACAACCAGGACCGAAACCCTAGGCCGAACAAAATGGTCGGATGCGAAGTGAAATTTTTTCGCTCGAAATTTTGCGAGCAAGTGCGGAACTTCTAGGCAATCATATCGGCAGGTGACACGAAGTGATTCGAGTTCGTTTGCCCCCCCATTTTCTTTAACGAACGATAACTTTTTCTGAAAATAACAAGTGCCCCGATCCCGGCCGAAACGACTCGAATTACACTTCGAGACCCCCCGACATGATCGCCACGATGCACAGAGCACCCTCGTAAATTTTCGGGACGTTGTATTTTAACAACCAGGACCGAAACCCTTGGCCGAACAAAATGGTCGGATGCGAAGTGAAATTTTTTCGCTCGAAATTTTACAAATATGTGCAGAACTTCTAGGCAATCATATCGGCAGGTGACACGAAGTGATTCGAGTTCGTTTGCCCCCCCATTTTCTTTAACGAACGATAACTTTTTCCGAAAATAACAAGTGCCCCGATCCCGGCCGAAACGACTCGAATTTTACTTCGAGACCCCCCGACATGATCGCCACGATGCACAGAGCACCCTCGTAACTTTTTGGGACGTTGTATTTTTTAACAACCAGGACCGAAACCCTTGGCCGAACAAAATGGTCGGATGCGAAGTGAAATTTTTTCGCTCGAAATTTTGCGAGCATGTGCGGAACTTCTATTCAATCATATCGGCAGGTGACACGAAGTGATTGAAGTTCGTTTGCCCCCCCATTTTCTTTAACGAACGATAACTTTTTCTGAAAATAACAAGTGCCCCGATCCCGGCCGAAACGACTCGAATTACACTTCGAGACCCCCCGACATGATCGCCACGATGCACAGAGCACCCTCGTAAATTTTTGGGACGTTGTATTTTTTCACAACCAGGACCGAAACCCTAGGCCGAACAAAATGGTCGGATGCGAAGTGAAATTTTTTCGCTCGAAATTTTGCGAGCATGTGCGGAACTTCTAGGCAATCATATCGGCAGGTGACACGAAGTGATTGAAGTTCGTTCGCCCCCCCATTTTCTTTAACGAACGATAACTTTTTCTGAAAATAACAAGTGCCCCGATCCCGGCCGAAACGACTCGAATTACACTTCGAGACCCCCAGACATGATCGCCACGATGCACAGAGCACCCTCGTAAATTTTCGGGACGTTGTATTTTTTAACAACCAGGACCGAAACCCTTGGCCGAACAAAATGGTCGGATGCGAAGTGAAATTTTTTCGCTCGAAATTTTACAAATATGTGCAGAACTTCTAGGCAATCATATCGGCAGGTGACACGAAGTTATTCGAGTTCGTTTGCCCCCCCTTTTTCTTTAACGAACGATAACTTTTTCTGAAAATAACAAGTGCCCCGATCCCGGCCGAAACGACTCGAATTACACTTCGAGCCCCCCGACATGATCGCCACGATGCACAGAGCACCCTCGTAAATTTTCGGGACGTTGTATTTTTTCACAACCAGGACCGAAATCCTAGGCCGAACAAAATGGTCGGATGCGAAGTGAAATTTTTTCGCTCGAAATTTTGCGAGCAAGTGCGGAACTTCTAGGCAATCATATCGGCAGGTGACACGAAGTGATTCGAGTTCGTTTGCCCCCCCATTTTCTTTAACGAACGATAACTTTTTCTGAAAATAACAAGTGCCCCGATCCCGGCCGAAACGACTCGAATTTTACTTCGAGACCCCCCGACATGATCGCCACGATGCACAGAGCACCCTCGTAACTTTTTGGGACGTTGTATTTTTTAACAACCAGGACCGAAACCCTTGGCCGAACAAAATGGTCGGATGCGAAGTGAAATTTTTTCGCTCGAAATTTTGCGAGCATGTGCGGAACTTCTATTCAATCATATCGGCAGGTGACACGAAGTGATTGAAGTTCGTTTGCCCCCCCATTTTCTTTAACGAACGATAACTTTTTCTGAAAATAACAAGTGCCCCGATCCCGGCCGAAACGACTCGAATTACACTTCGAGACCCCCCGACATGATCGCCACGATGCACAGAGCACCCTCGTAACTTTTTGGGACGTTGTATTTTTTCACAACCAGGACCGAAACCCTAGGCCGAACAAAATGGTCGGATGCGAAGTGAAATTTTTTCGCTCGAAATTTTGCGAGCATGTGCGGAACTTCTATTCAATCATATCGGCGGGTGACACGAAGTGATTGAAGTTCGTTTGCCCCCCCCATTTTCTTTAACGAACGATAACTTTTTCTGAAAATAACAAGTGCCCCGATCCCGGCCGAAACGACTCGAATTACACTTCGAGACCCCCCGACATGATCGCCACGATGCACAGAGCACCCTCGTAAATTTTCGGGACGTTGTATTTTTTCACAACCAGGACCGAAACCCTTGGCCGAACATAATGGTCGGATGCGAAGTGAAATTTTTTCGCTCGAAATTTTACAAATATGTGCAGAACTTCTAGGCAATCATATCGGCAGGTGACACGAAGTTATTCGAGTTCGTTTGCCCCCCCATTTTCTTTAACGAACGATAACTTTTTCTGAAAATAACAAGTGCCCCGATCCCGGCCGAAACGACTCGAATTACACTTCGAGACCCCCCGACATGATCGCCACGATGCACAGAGCACCCTCGTAAATTTTTGGGACGTTGTATTTTTTCACAACCAGGACCGAAACCCTAGGCCGAACAAAATGGTCGGATGCGAAGTGAAATTTTTTCGCTCGAAATTTTGCGAGCATGTGCGGAACTTCTAGGCAATCATATCGGCAGGTGACACGAAGTGATTGAAGTTCGTTTGCCCCCCCATTTTCTTTAACGAACGATAACTTTTTCTGAAAATAACAAGTGCCCCGATCCCGGCCGAAACGACTCGAATTACACTTCGAGACCCCCCGACATGATCGCCACGATGCACAGAGCACCCTCGTAAGTTTTCGGGACGTTGTATTTTTTAACAACCAGGACCGAAACCCTTGGCCGAACAAAATGGTCGGATGCGAAGGGAAATTTTTTCGCTCGAAATTTTACAAATATGTGCAGAACATCTAGGCAATCATATCGGCAGGTGACACGAAGTTATTCGAGTTCGTTTGCCCCTCCATTTTCTTTAACGAACGATAAATTTTTCTGAAAATAACAAGTGCCCCGATCCCGGCTGAAACGACTCGAATTACACTTCGAGACCCGCCGACATCATCGCCACGATGCACAGAGCACCCTCGTAAATTTTCGGGACGTTGTATTTTTTCACAACCAGGACCGAAACCCTAGGCCGAACAAAATGGTCGGATGCGAAGTGAAATTTTTTCGCTCGAAATTTTGCGAGCATGTGCGGAACTTCTAGGCAATCATATCGGCAGGTGACACAAGTGATTGAAGTTCGTTTGCCCCCCCCCCCCATTTTCTTTAACGAACGATAACTTTTTCTGAAAATAACAAGTGCCCCGATCCCGGCCGAAACGACTCGAATTACACTTCGAGACCCCCCGACATGATCGCCACGATGCACAGAGCACCCTCGTAAATTTTTGGGACGTTGTATTTTTTCACAACCAGGACCGAAACCCTAGGCCGAACAAAATGGTCGGATGCGAAGTGAAATTTTTTCGCTCGAAATTTTGCGAGCATGTGCGGAACTTCTAGGCAATCATATCGGCAGGTGACACGAAGTGATTGAAGTTCGTTTGCCCCCCCCATTTTCTTTAACGAACGATAACTTTTTCTGAAAATAACAAGTGCCCCGATCCCGGCCGAAACGACTCGAATTACACTTCGAGACCCCCCGACATGATCGCCACGATGCACAGAGCACCCTCGTAAATTTTCGGGACGTTGTATTTTTTAACAACCAGGACCGAAACCCTTGGCCGAACAAAATGGTCGGATGCGAAGTGAAATTTTTTCGCTCGAAATTTTACAAATATGTGCAGAACTTCTAGGCAATCATATCGGCAGGTGACACGAAGTTATTCGAGTTCGTTTGCCCCTCCATTTTCTTTAACGAACGATAAATTTTTCTGAAAATAACAAGTGCCCCGATCCCGGCCGAAACGACTCGAATTACACTTCGAGACCCGCCGACATCATCGCCACGATGCACAGAGCACCCTCGTAAATTTTCGGGACGTTGTATTTTTTCACAACCAGGACCGAAACCCTAGGCCGAACAAAATGGTCGGATACGAAGTGAAATTTTTTCGCTCGAAATTTTGCGAGCATGTGCGGAACTTCTAGGCAATCATATCGGCAGGTGACACGAAGTGATTGAAGTTCGTTTGCCCCCCCATTTTCTTTAACGAACGATAACTTTTCCTGAAAATAACAAGTGCCCCGATCCCGGCCGAAACGACTCGAATTACACTTCGAGACCCCCCGACATGATCGCCACGATGCACAGAGCACCCTCGTAAATTTTCGGGACGTTGTATTTTTTAACAACCAGGACCGAAACCCTTGGCCGAACAAAATGGTCGGATGCGAAGTGAAATTTTTTCGCTCGAAATTTTACAAATATGTGCAGAACTTCTAGGCAATCATATCGGCAGGTGACACGAAGTTATTCGAGTTCGTTTGCCCCCCCATTTTCTTTAACGAACGATAACTTTTTCTGAAAATAACAAGTGCCCCGATCCCGGCCGAAACGACTCGAATTACACTTCGAGACCCGCCGACATCATCGCCACGATGCACAGAGCACCCTCGTAAATTTTCGGGACGTTGTATTTTTTCACAACCAGGACCGAAACCCTAGGCCGAACAAAATGGTCGGATGCGAAGTGAAATTTTTTCGATCGAAATTTTGCGAGCATGTGCGGAACTTCTAGGCAATCATATCGGCAGGTGACACGAAGTGATTGAAGTTCGTTTGCCCCCCCATTTTCTTTAACGAACGATAAATTTTTCTGAAAATAACAAGTGCCCCGATCCCGGCCGAAACGACTCGAATTACACTTCGAGACCCCCCGACATGATCGCCACGATGCACAGAGCACCCTCGTAAATTTTCGGGACGTTGTATTTTTTCACAACCAGGACCGAAACCCTAGGCCGAACAAAATGGTCGGATGCGAAGTGAAATTTTTTCGCTCGAAATTTTGCGAGCAAGTGCGGAACTTCTAGGCAATCATATCGGCAGGTGACACGAAGTGATTCGAGTTCGTTTGCCCCCCCATTTTCTTTAACGAACGATAACTTTTTCTGAAAATAACAAGTGCCCCGATCCCGGCCGAAACGACTCGAATTACACTTCGAGACCCCCCGACATGATCGCCACGATGCACAGAGCACCCTCGTCAATTTTCGGGACGTTGTATTTTTTAACAACCAGGACCGAAACCCTTGGCCGAACAAAATGGTCGGATGCGAAGTGAAATTTTTTCGCTCGAAATTTTACAAATATGTGCAGAACTTCTAGGCAATCATATCGGCAGGTGACACGAAGTTATTCGAGTTCGTTTGCCCCCCCTTTTTCTTTAACGAACGATAACTTTTTCTGAAAATAACAAGTGCCCCGATCCCGGCCGAAACGACTCGAATTACACTTCGAGCCCCCCGACATGATCGCCACGATGCACAGAGCACCCTCGTAAATTTTCGGGACGTTGTATTTTTTCACAACCAGGACCGAAACCCTAGGCCGAACAAAATGGTCGGATGCGAAGTGAAATTTTTTCGCTCGAAATTTTGCGAGCAAGTGCGGAACTTCTAGGCAATCATATCGGCAGGTGACACGAAGTGATTCGAGTTCGTTTGCCCCCCCATTTTCTTTAACGAACGATAACTTTTTCTGAAAATAACAAGTGCCCCGATCCCGGCCGAAACGACTCGAATTACACTTCGAGACCCGCCGACATCATCGCCACGATGCACAGAGCACCCTCGTAAATTTTCGGAACGTTGTATTTTTTAACAACCAGGACCGAAACCCTTGGCCGAACAAAATGGTCGGATGCGAAGTGAAATTTTTTCGCTCGAAATTTTACAAATATGTGCAGAACTTCTAGGCAATCATATCGGCAGGTGACACGAAGTTATTCGAGTTCGTTTACCCCCCCATTTTCTTTAACGAACGATAACTTTTTCTGAAAATAACAAGTGCCCCGATCCCGGCCGAAACGACTCGAATTACACTTCGAGACCCGCCGACATGATCGCCACGATGCACAGAGCACCCTCGTAAATTTTCGGGACGTTCTATTTTTTCACAACCAGGACCGAAACCCTAGGCCGAACAAAATGGTCGGATGCGAAGTGAAATTTTTTCCCTCGAAATTTTGCGAGCATGTGCGGAACTTCTAGGCAATCATATCGGCAGGTGACACGAAGTGATTGAAGTTCGTTTGCCCCCCCATTTTCTTTAACGAACGATAACTTTTTCTGAAAATAACAAGTGCCCCGATCCCGGCCGAAACGACTCGAATTACACTTCGAGACCCCCCGACATGATCGCCACGATGCACAGAGCACCCTCGTAAATTTTCGGGACGTTGTATTTTTTCACAACCAGGACCGAAACCCTAGGCCGAACAAAATGGTCGGATGCGAAGTGAAATTTTTTCGCTCGAAATTTTGCGAGCATGTGCGGAACTTCTAGGCAATCATATCGGCAGGTGACACAAAGTGATTGAAGTTCGTTTGCCCCCCCATTTTCTTTAACGAACGATAACTTTTTCTGAAAATAACAAGTGCCCCGATCCCGGCCGAAACGACTCGAATTACACTTCGAGACCCCCCGACATGATCGCCACGATGCACAGAGCACCCTCGTAAATTTTTGGGACGTTGTATTTTTTCACAACCAGGACCGAAACCCTAGGCCGAACAAAATGGTCGGATGCGAAGTGAAATTTTTTCGCTCGAAACTTTGCGAGCATGTGCGGAACTTCTAGGCAATCATATCGGCAGGTGACACGAAGTGATTGAAGTTCGTTTGCCCCCTCATTTTCTTTAACGAACGATAACTTTTCCTGAAAATAACAAGTGCCCCGATCCCGGCCGAAACGACTCGAATTACACTTCGAGACCCCCCGACATGATCGCCACGATGCACAGAGCACCCTCGTAAATTTTCGGAACGTTGTATTTTTTAACAACCAGGACCGAAACCCTTGGCCGAACAAAATGGTCGGATGCGAAGTGAAATTTTTTCGCTCGAAATTTTACAAATATGTGCAGAACTTCTAGGCAATCATATCGGCAGGTGACACGAAGTTATTCGAGTTCGTTTACCCCCCCATTTTCTTTAACGAACGATAACTTTTTCTGAAAATAACAAGTGCCCCGATCCCGGCCGAAACGACTCGAATTACACTTCGAGACCCGCCGACATGATCGCCACGATGCACAGAGCACCCTCGTAAATTTTCGGGACGTTCTATTTTTTCACAACCAGGACCGAAACCCTAGGCCGAACAAAATGGTCGGATGCGAAGTGAAATTTTTTCCCTCGAAATTTTGCGAGCATGTGCGGAACTTCTAGGCAATCATATCGGCAGGTGACACGAAGTGATTGAAGTTCGTTTGCCCCCCCATTTTCTTTAACGAACGATAACTTTTTCTGAAAATAACAAGTGCCCCGATCCCGGCCGAAACGACTCGAATTACACTTCGAGACCCCCCGACATGATCGCCACGATGCACAGAGCACCCTCGTAAATTTTCGGGACGTTGTATTTTTTCACAACCAGGACCGAAACCCTAGGCCGAACAAAATGGTCGGATGCGAAGTGAAATTTTTTCGCTCGAAATTTTGCGAGCATGTGCGGAACTTCTAGGCAATCATATCGGGAGGTGACACGAAGTGATTGAAGTTCGTTTGCCCCCCCATTTTCTTTAACGAACGATAACTTTTTCTGAAAATAACAAGTGCCCCGATCCCGGCCGAAACGACTCGAATTACACTTCGAGACCCCCCGACATGATCGCCACGATGCACAGAGCACCCTCGTAAATTTTCGGGACGTTGTATTTTTTAACAACCAGGACCGAAACCCTTGGCCGAACAAAATGGTCGGATGCGAAGTGAAATTTTTTCGCTCGAAATTTTACAAATATGTGCAGAACTTCTAGGCAATCATATCGGCAGGTGACACGAAGTTATTCGAGTTCGTTTGCCCCCCCATTTTCTTTAACGAACGATAACTTTTTCTGAAAATAACAAGTGCCCCGATCCCGGCCGAAACGACTCGAATTACACTTCGAGACCCGCCGACATCATCGCCACGATGCACAGAGCACCCTCGTAAATTTTCGGGACGTTGTATTTTTTCACAACCAGGACCGAAACCCTAGGCCGAACAAAATGGTCGGATGCGAAGTGAAATTTTTTCGCTCGAAATTTTGCGAGCATGTGCGGAACTTCTAGGCAATCATATCGGCAGGTGACACGAAGTGATTGAAGTTCGTTTGCCCCCCCATTTTCTTTAACGAACGATAACTTTTTCTGAAAATAACAAGTGCCCCGATCCCGGCCGAAACGACTCGAATTACACTTCGAGACCCCCCGACATGATCGCCACGATGCACAGAGCACCCTCGTAAATTTTCGGGACGTTGTATTTTTTCACAACCAGGACCGAAACCCTAGGCCGAACAAAATGGTCGGATGCGAAGTGAAATTTTTTCGCTCGAAATTTTGCGAGCAAGTACGGAACTTCTAGGCAATCATATCGGCAGGTGACACGAAGTGATTCGAGTTCGTTTCCGCCCCCATTTTCTTTAACGAACGATAACTTTTTCTGAAAATAACAAGTGCCCTGATCCCGGCCGAAACGACTCGAATTACACTTCGAGACCCCCCGACATGATCGCCACGATGCACAGAGCACCCTCGTAAATTTTCGGGACGTTGTATGTTTTAACAACCAGGACCGAAACCCTTGGCCGAACAAAATGGTCGGATGCGAAGTGAAATTTTTTCGCTTGAAATTTTACAAATATGTGCAGAACTTCTAGGCAATCATATCGGCAGGTGACACGAAGTGATTGAAGTTCGTTTGCCCCCCCATTTTCTTTAACGAACGATAACTTTTCCTGAAAATAACAAGTGCCCCGATCCCGGCCGAAACGACTCGAATTACACTTCGAGACCCCCCGACATGATCGCCACGATGCACAGAGCACCCTCGTAAATTTTCGGAACGTTGTATTTTTTAACAACCAGGACCGAAACCCTTGGCCGAACAAAATGGTCGGATGCGAAGTGAAATTTTTTCGCTCGAAATTTTACAAATATGTGCAGAACTTCTAGGCAATCATATCGGCAGGTGACACGAAGTTATTCGAGTTCGTTTACCCCCCCATTTTCTTTAACGAACGATAACTTTTTCTGAAAATAACAAGTGCCCCGATCCCGGCCGAAACGACTCGAATTACACTTCGAGACCCGCCGACATGATCGCCACGATGCACAGAGCACCCTCGTAAATTTTCGGGACGTTCTATTTTTTCACAACCAGGACCGAAACCCTAGGCCGAACAAAATGGTCGGATGCGAAGTGAAATTTTTTCCCTCGAAATTTTGCGAGCATGTGCGGAACTTCTAGGCAATCATATCGGCAGGTGACACGAAGTGATTGAAGTTCGTTTGCCCCCCCATTTTCTTTAACGAACGATAACTTTTTCTGAAAATAACAAGTGCCCCGATCCCGGCCGAAACGACTCGAATTACACTTCGAGACCCCCCGACATGATCGCCACGATGCACAGAGCACCCTCGTAAATTTTCGGGACGTTGTATTTTTTCACAACCAGGACCGAAACCCTAGGCCGAACAAAATGGTCGGATGCGAAGTGAAATTTTTTCGCTCGAAATTTTACAAATATGTGCAGAACTTCTAGGCAATCATATCGGCAGGTGACACGAAGTTATTCGAGTTCGTCTGCCCCCCCATTTTCTTTAACGAACGATAACTTTTTCTGAAAATAACAAGTGCCCCGATCCCGGCCGAAACGACTCGAATTACACTTCGAGACCCGCCGACATCATCGCCACGATGCACAGAGCACCCTCGTAAATTTTCGGGACGTTGTATTTTTTCACAACCAGGACCGAAACCCTAGGCCGAACAAAATGGTCGGATGCGAAGTGAAATTTTTTCCCTCGAAATTTTGCGAGCATGTGCGCAACTTCTAGGCAATCATATCGGCAGGTGACACGAAGTGATTGAAGTTCGTTTGCCCCCCCATTTTCTTTAACGAACGATAACTTTTTCTGAAAATAACAAGTGCCCCGATCCCGGCCGAAACGACTCGAATTACACTTCGAGACCCCCCGACATGATCGCCACGATGCACAGAGCACCCTCGTAAATTTTCGGGACGTTGTATTTTTTCACAACCAGGACCGAAACCCTAGGCCGAACAAAATGGTCGGATGCGAAGTGAAATTTTCTCCCTCGAAATTTTGCGAGCATGTGCGGAACTTCTAGGCAATCATATCGGCAGGTGACACGAAGTGATTGAAGTTCGTTTGCCCCCCCATTTTCTTTAACGAACGATAACTTTTTCTGAAAATAACAAGTGCCCCGATCCCGGCCGAAACGACTCGAATTACACTTCGAGACCCCCCGACATGATCGCCACGATGCACAGAGCACCCTCGTAAATTTTCGGGACGTTGTATTTTTTCACAACCAGGACCGAAACCCTAGGCCGAACAAAATGGTCGGATGCGAAGTGAAATTTTCTCCCTCGAAATTTTGCGAGCATGTGCGGAACTTCTAGGCAATCATATCGGCAGGTGACACGAAGTGATTGAAGTTCGTTTGCCCCCCCATTTTCTTTAACGAACGATAACTTTTTCTGAAAATAACAAGTGCCCCGATCCCGGCCGAAACGACTCGAATTACACTTCGAGACCCCCCGACATGATCGCCACGATGCACAGAGCACCCTCGTAAATTTTCGGGACGTTGTATTTTTTCACAACCAGGACCGAAACCCTAGGCCGAACAAAATGGTCGGATGCGAAGTGAAATTTTTTCGCTCGAAATTTTGCGAGCATGTGCGGAACTTCTAGGCAATCACATCGGCAGGTGACACGAAGTGATTGAAGTTCGTTTGCCCCCCCATTTTCTTTAACGAACGATAACTTTTTCTGAAAATAACAAGTGCCCCGATCCCGGCCGAAACGACTCGAATTACACTTCGAGACCCCCCGACATGATCGCCACGATGCACAGAGCGCCCTCGTAAATTTTCGGGACGTTGTATTTTTTAACAACCAGGACCGAAACCCTTGGCCGAACAAAATGGTCGGATGCGAAGTGAAATTTTTTCGCTCGAAATTTTACAAATATGTGCAGAACTTCTAGGCAATCATATCGGCAGGTGACACGAAGTTATTCGAGTTCGTCTGCCCCCCCATTTTCTTTAACGAACGATAACTTTTTCTGAAAATAACAAGTGCCCCGATCCCGGCCGAAACGACTCGAATTACACTTCGAGACCCGCCGACATCATCGCCACGATGCACAGAGCACCCTCGTAAATTTTCGGGACGTTGTATTTTTTCACAACCAGGACCGAAACCCTAGGCCGAACAAAATGGTCGGATGCGAAGTGAAATTTTTTCCCTCGAAATTTTGCGAGCATGTGCGCAACTTCTAGGCAATCATATCGGCAGGTGACACGAAGTGATTGAAGTTCGTTTGCCCCCCCATTTTCTTTAACGAACGATAACTTTTTCTGAAAATAACAAGTGCCCCGATCCCGGCCGAAACGACTCGAATTACACTTCGAGACCCCCCGACATGATCGCCACGATGCACAGAGCACCCTCGTAAATTTTCGGGACGTTGTATTTTTTCACAACCAGGACCGAAACCCTAGGCCGAACAAAATGGTCGGATGCGAAGTGAAATTTTCTCCCTCGAAATTTTGCGAGCATGTGCGGAACTTCTAGGCAATCATATCGGCAGGTGACACGAAGTGATTGAAGTTCGTTTGCCCCCCCATTTTCTTTAACGAACGATAACTTTTTCAGAAAATAACAAGTGCCCCGATCCCGGCCGAAACGACTCGAATTACACTTCGAGACCCCCCGACATGATCGCCACGATGCACAGAGCACCCTCGTAAATTTTCGGGACGTTGTATTTTTTAACAACCAGGACCGAAACCCTTGGCCGAACAAAATGGTCGGATGCGAAGTGAAATTTTTTCGCTCGAAATTTTACAAATATGTGCAGAACTTCTAGGCAATCATATCGGCAGGTGACACGAAGTTATTCGAGTTCGTTTACCCCCCCATTTTCTTTAACGAACGATAACTTTTTCTGAAAATAACAAGTGCCCCGATCCCGGCCGAAACGACTCGAATTACACTTCGAGACCCGCCGACATGATCGCCACGATGCACAGAGCACCCTCGTAAATTTTCGGGACGTTCTATTTTTTCACAACCAGGACCGAAACCCTAGGCCGAACAAAATGGTCGGATGCGAAGTGAAATTTTTTCCCTCGAAATTTTGCGAGCATGTGCGGAACTTCTAGGCAATCATATCGGCAGGTGACACGAAGTGATTGAAGTTCGTTTGCCCCCCCATTTTCTTTAACGAACGATAACTTTTTCTGAAAATAACAAGTGCCCCGATCCCGGCCGAAACGACTCGAATTACACTTCGAGACCCCCCGACATGATCGCCACGATGCACAGAGCACCCTCGTAAATTTTCGGGACGTTGTATTTTTTCACAACCAGGACCGAAACCCTAGGCCGAACAAAATGGTCGGATGCGAAGTGAAATTTTTTCGCTCGAAATTTTGCGAGCATGTGCGGAACTTCTAGGCAATCACATCGGCAGGTGACACGAAGTGATTGAAGTTCGTTTGCCCCCCCATTTTCTTTAACGAACGATAACTTTTTCTGAAAATAACAAGTGCCCCGATCCCGGCCGAAACGACTCGAATTACACTTCGAGACCCCCCGACATGATCGCCACGATGCACAGAGCACCCTCGTAAATTTTCGGGACGTTGTATTTTTTAACAACCAGGACCGAAACCCTTGGCCGAACAAAATGGTCGGATGCGAAGTGAAATTTTTTCGCTCGAAATTTTACAAATATGTGCAGAACTTCTAGGCAATCATATCGGCAGGTGACACGAAGTTATTCGAGTTCGTCTGCCCCCCCATTTTCTTTAACGAACGATAACTTTTTCTGAAAATAACAAGTGCCCTGATCCCGGCCGAAACGACTCGAATTACACTTCGAGACCCGCCGACATCATCGCCACGATGCACAGAGCACCCTCGTAAATTTTCGGGACGTTGTATTTTTTCACAACCAGGACCGAAACCCTAGGCCGAACAAAATGGTCGGATGCGAAGTGAAATTTTTTCCCTCGAAATTTTGCGAGCATGTGCGGAACTTCTAGGCAATCATATCGGCAGGTGACACGAAGTGATTCGAGTTCGTTTCCCCCCCCATTTTCTTTAACGAACGATAACTTTTTCTGAAAATAACAAGTGCCCTGATCCCGGCCGAAACGACTCGAATTACACTTCGAGACCCCCCGACATGATCGCCACGATGCACAGAGCACCCTCGTAAATTTTCGGGACGTTGTATGTTTTAACAACCAGGACCGAAACCCTTGGCCGAACAAAATGGTCGGATGCGAAGTGAAATTTTTTCGCTCGAAATTTTACAAATATGTGCAGAACTTCTAGGCAATCATATCGGCAGGTGACACGAAGTGATTGAAGTTCGTTTGCCCCCCCATTTTCTTTAACGAACGATAACTTTTCCTGAAAATAACAAGTGCCCCGATCCCGGCCGAAACGACTCGAATTACACTTCGAGACCCCCCGACATGATCGCCACGATGCACAGAGCACCCTCGTAAATTTTCGGAACGTTGTATTTTTTAACAACCAGGACCGAAACCCTTGGCCGAACAAAATGGTCGGATGCGAAGTGAAATTTTTTCGCTCGAAATTTTACAAATATGTGCAGAACTTCTAGGCAATCATATCGGCAGGTGACACGAAGTTATTCGAGTTCGTTTACCCCCCCATTTTCTTTAACGAACGATAACTTTTTCTGAAAATAACAAGTGCCCCGATCCCGGCCGAAACGACTCGAATTACACTTCGAGACCCGCCGACATGATCGCCACGATGCACAGAGCACCCTCGTAAATTTTCGGGACGTTCTATTTTTTCACAACCAGGACCGAAACCCTAGGCCGAACAAAATGGTCGGATGCGAAGTGAAATTTTTTCCCTCGAAATTTTGCGAGCATGTGCGGAACTTCTAGGCAATCATATCGGCAGGTGACACGAAGTGATTGAAGTTCGTTTGCCCCCCCATTTTCTTTAACGAACGATAACTTTTTCTGAAAATAACAAGTGCCCCGATCCCGGCCGAAACGACTCGAATTACACTTCGAGACCCCCCGACATGATCGCCACGATGCACAGAGCACCCTCGTAAATTTTCGGGACGTTGTATTTTTTCACAACCAGGACCGAAACCCTAGGCCGAACAAAATGGTCGGATGCGAAGTGAAATTTTTTCGCTCGAAATTTTGCGAGCATGTGCGGAACTTCTAGGCAATCACATCGGCAGGTGACACGAAGTGATTGAAGTTCGTTTGCCCCCCCATTTTCTTTAACGAACGATAACTTTTTCTGAAAATAACAAGTGCCCCGATCCCGGCCGAAACGACTCGAATTACACTTCGAGACCCCCCGACATGATCGCCACGATGCACAGAGCACCCTCGTAAATTTTCGGGACGTTGTATTTTTTAACAACCAGGACCGAAACCCTTGGCCGAACAAAATGGTCGGATGCGAAGTGAAATTTTTTCGCTCGAAATTTTACAAATATGTGCAGAACTTCTAGGCAATCATATCGGCAGGTGACACGAAGTTATTCGAGTTCGTCTGCCCCCCCATTTTCTTTAACGAACGATAACTTTTTCTGAAAATAACAAGTGCCCCGATCCCGGCCGAAACGACTCGAATTACACTTCGAGACCCGCCGACATCATCGCCACGATGCACAGAGCACCCTCGTAAATTTTCGGGACGTTGTATTTTTTCACAACCAGGACCGAAACCCTAGGCCGAACAAAATGGTCGGATGCGAAGTGAAATTTTTTCCCTCGAAATTTTGCGAGCATGTGCGGAACTTCTAGGCAATCATATCGGCAGGTGACATGAAGTGATTGAAGTTCGTTTGCCCCCCCATTTTCTTTAACGAACGATAACTTTTTCTGAAAATAACAAGTGCCCCGATCCCGGCCGAAACGACTCGAATTACACTTCGAGACCCCCCGACATGATCGCCACGATGCACAGAGCACCCTCGTAAATTTTCGGGACGTTGTATTTTTTCACAACCAGGACCGAAACCCTAGGCCGAACAAAATGGTCGGATGCGAAGTGAAATTTTCTCCCTCGAAATTTTGCGAGCATGTGCGGAACTTCTAGGCAATCATATCGGCAGGTGACATGAAGTGATTGAAGTTCGTTTGCCCCCCCATTTTCTTTAACGAACGATAACTTTTTCTGAAAATAACAAGTGCCCCGATCCCGGCCGAAACGACTCGAATTACACTTCGAGACCCCCCGACATGATCGCCACGATGCACAGAGTACCCTCGTAAATTTTCGGGACGTTGTATTTTTTAACAACCAGGACCGAAACCCTTGGCCGAACAAAATGGTCGGATGCGAAGTGAAATTTTTTCGCTCGAAATTTTACAAATATGTGCAGAACTTCTAGGCAATCATATCGGCAGGTGACACGAAGTTATTCGAGTTCGTTTGCCCCCCCATTTTCTTTAACGAACGATAACTTTTTATGAAAATAACAAGTGCCCCGATCCCGGCCGAAACGACTCGAATTACACTTCGAGACCCCCCGACATGATCGCCAGATGCACAGAGCGCCCTCGTAAATTTTCGGGACGTTGTATTTTTTCACTACCAGGACCGAAACCCTAGGCCGAACAAAATGGTCGGATGCGAAGTGAAATTTTTTCGCTCGAAATTTTGCGAGCAAGTGCGGAACTTCTAGGCAATCATATCGGCAGGTGACACGAAGTGATTCGAGTTCGTTTGCCCCCCCATTTTCTTTAACGAACGATAACTTTTTCTGAAAATAACAAGTGCCCCGATCCCGGCCGAAACGACTCGAATTACACTTCGAGACCCCCCGACATGATCGCCACGATGCACAGAGCACCCTCGTAAATTTTTGGGACGTTGTATTTTTTCACAACCAGGACCGAAACCCTAGGCCGAACAAATTGGTCGGATGCGAAGTGAAATTTTTTCGCTCGAAATTTTGCGAGCATGTGCGGAACTTCTAGGCAATCATATCGGCAGGTGACACGAAGTGATTGGAGTTCGTTTGCCCCCCCATTTTCTTTAACGAACGATAACTTTTTCTGAAAATAACAAGTGCCCCGATCCCGGCCGAAACGACTCGAATTACACTTCGAGACCCCCCGACATGATCACCACGATGCACAGAGCACCCTCGTAAATTTTCGGGACGTTGTATTTTTTAACAACAGGGACCAAAACCCTTGGCCGAACAAAATGGTCGGATGCGAAGTGAAATTTTTTCGCTCGAAATTTTACAAATATGTGCAGAACTTCTAGGCAATCATATCGGCAGGTGACACGAAGTTATTCGAGTTCGTTTGCCCCCCCATTTTGTTTAACGAACGATAACTTTTTCTGAAAATAACAAGTGCCCCGATCCCGGCCGAAA
Source organism: Corylus avellana (assembly GCF_965113065.1). Taxonomy (NCBI): domain Eukaryota; kingdom Viridiplantae; phylum Streptophyta; class Magnoliopsida; order Fagales; family Betulaceae; genus Corylus; species Corylus avellana. Next base: position 11,921,939 of record NC_142499.1, read on the forward strand.
CGACTCGAATTACACTTCGAGACCCCCCGACATGATCGCCAGATGCACAGAGCACCCTCGTAAATTTTCGGGACGTTGTATTTTTTCACAACCAGGACCGAAACCCCAGGCCGAACAAAATGGTCGGATGCGAAGTGAAATTTTTTCGCTCGAAATTTTGCGAGCATGTGCGGAACTTTTAGGCAATCATATCGGCAGGTGACACGAAGTGATTGAAGTTCGTTTGCCCCCCCATTTTCTTTAACGAACGATAACTTTTTCTGAAAATAACAAGTGCCCCGATCCCGGCCGAAACGACTCGAATTACACTTCGAGACCCGCCGACATCATCGCCACGATGCACAGAGCACCCTCGTAAATTTTCGGGACGTTGTATTTTTTCACAACCAGGACCGAAACCCTAGGCCGAACAAAATGGTCGGATGCGAAGTGAAATTTTTTCCCTCGAAATTTTGCGAGCATGTGCGGAACTTCTAGGCAATCATATCGGCAGGTGACACGAAGTGATTGAAGTTCGTTTGCCCCCCCATTTTCTTTAACGAACGATAACTTTTTCTGAAAATAACAAGTGCCCCGATCCCGGCCGAAACGACTCGAATTACACTTCGAGACCCCCCGACATGATCGCCACGATGCACAGAGCACCCTCGTAAATTTTCGGGACGTTGTATTTTTTCACAACCAGGACCGAAACCCTAGGCCGAACAAAATGGTCGGATGCGAAGTGAAATTTTCTCCCTCGAAATTTTGCGAGCATGTGCGGAACTTCTAGGCAATCTTATCGGCAGGTGACACGAAGTGATTGAAGTTCGTTTGCCCCCCCATTTTCTTTAACGAACGATAACTTTTTCTGAAAATAACAAGTGCCCCGATCCCGGCCGAAACGACTCGAATTACACTTCGAGACCCCCCGACATGATCGCCACGATGCACAGAGCACCCTCGTAAATTTTGGGGACGTTGTATTTTTTCACAACCAGGACCGAAACCCTAGGCCGAACAAAATGGTCGGATGCGAAGTGAAATTTTTTCGCTCGAAATTTTGCGAGCATGTGCGGAACTTCTAGGCAATCTTATCGGCAGGTGACACGAAGTGATTGAAGTTCGTTTGCCCCCCCATTTTCTTTAACGAACGATAACTTTTTCTGAAAATAACAAGTGCCCCGATCCCGGCCGAAACGACTCGAATTACACTTCGAGACCCCCCGACATGATCGCCACGATGCACAGAGCACCCTCGTAAATTTTCGGGACGTTGTATTTTTTAACAACCAGGACCGAAACCCTTGGCCGAACAAAATGGTCGGATGCGAAATGAAATTTTTTCGCTCGAAATTTTACAAATATGTGCAGAACTTCTAGGCAATCATATCGGCAGGTGACACGAAGTTATTCGAGTTCGTTTGCCCCCCCATTTTCTTTAACGAACGATAACTTTTTCTGAAAATAACAAGTGCCCCGATCCCGGCCGAAACGACTCGAATTACACTTCGAGACCCCCCGACATGATCGCCACGATGCACAGAGCACCCTCGTAAATTTTGGGGACGTTGTATTTTTTCACAACCAGGACCGAAACCCTAGGCCGAACAAAATGGTCGGATGCGAAGTGAAATTTTTTCGCTCGAAATTTTGCGAGCATGTGCGGAACTTCTAGGCAATCTTATCGGCAGGTGACACGAAGTGATTGAAGTTCGTTTGCCCCCCCATTTTCTTTAACGAACGATAACTTTTTCTGAAAATAACAAGTGCCCCGATCCCGGCCGAAACGACTCGAATTACACTTCGAGACCCCCCGACATGATCGCCACGATGCACAGAGCACCCTCGTAAATTTTCGGGACGTTGTATTTTTTAACAACCAGGACCGAAACCCTTGGCCGAACAAAATGGTCGGATGCGAAATGAAATTTTTTCGCTCGAAATTTTACAAATATGTGCAGAACTTCTAGGCAATCATATCGGCAGGTGACACGAAGTTATTCGAGTTCGTTTGCCCCCCCATTTTCTTTAACGAACGATAACTTTTTCTGAAAATAACAAGTGCCCCGATCCCGGCCGAAACGACTCGAATTACACTTCGAGACCCGCCGACATGATCGCCACGATGCACAGAGCTCCCTCGTAAATTTTCGGGACGTTGTATTTTTTCACAACCAGGACCGAAACCCCAGGCCGAACAAAATGGTCGGATGCGAAGTGAAATTTTTTCGCTCGAAATTTTGCGAGCATGTGCGGAACTTCTAGGCAATCATATCGGCAGGTGACACGAAGTGATTGAAGTTCGTTTGCCCCCCCATTTTCTTTAACGAACGATAACTTTTTCTGAAAATAACAAGTGCCCCGATCCCGGCCGAAACGACTCGAATTACACTTCGAGACCCCCCGACATGATCGCCACGATGCACAGAGCACCCTCGTAAATTTTTGGGACGTTGTATTTTTTCACAACCAGGACCGAAACCCTTGGCCGAACAAAATGGTCGGATGCGAAGTGAAATTTTTTCGCTCGAAATTTTGCGAGCATGTGCGGAACTTCTAGGCAATCATATCGGCAGGTGACACGAAGTGATTGAAGTTCGTTTGCCCCCCCATTTTCTTTAACGAACGATAACTTTTTCTGAAAATAACAAGTGCCCCGATCCCGGCCGAAACGACTCGAATTACACTTCGAGACCCGCCGACATGATCGCCACGATGCACAGAGCTCCCTCGTAAATTTTCGGGACGTTGTATTTTTTCACAACCAGGACCGAAACCCCAGGCCGAACAAAATGGTCGGATGCGAAGTGAAATTTTTTCGCTCGAAATTTTGCGAGCATGTGCGGAACTTCTAGGCAATCATATCGGCAGGTGACACGAAGTGATTGAAGTTCGTTTGCCCCCCCATTTTCTTTAACGAACGATAACTTTTTCTGAAAATAACAAGTGCCCCGATCCCGGCCGAAACGACTCGAATTACACTTCGAGACCCCCCGACATGATCGCCACGATGCACAGAGCACCCTCGTAAATTTTGGGGACGTTGTATTTTTTCACAACCAGGACCGAAACCCTAGGCCGAACAAAATGGTCGGATGCGAAGTGAAATTTTTTCGCTCGAAATTTTGCGAGCATGTGCGGAACTTCTAGGCAATCTTATCGGCAGGTGACATGAAGTGATTGAAGTTCGTTTGCCCCCCCATTTTCTTTAACGAACGATAACTTTTTCTGAAAATAACAAGTGCCCCGATCCCGGCCGAAACGACTCGAATTACACTTCGAGACCCCCCGACATGATCGCCACGATGCACAGAGCACCCTCGTAAATTTTCGGGACGTTGTATTTTTTAACAACCAGGACCGAAACCCTTGGCCGAACAAAATGGTCGGATGCGAAGTGAAATTTTTTCGCTCGAAATTTTACAAATATGTGCAGAACTTCTAGGCAATCATATCGGCAGGTGACACGAAGTTATTCGAGTTCGTTTGCCCCCCCATTTTCTTTAACGAACGATAACTTTTTCTGAAAATAACAAGTGCCCCGATCCCGGCCGAAACGACTCGAATTACACTTCGAGACCCGCCGACATGATCGCCACGATGCACAGAGCTCCCTCGTAAATTTTCGGGACGTTGTATTTTTTCACAACCAGGACCGAAACCCCAGGCCGAACAAAATGGTCGGATGCGAAGTGAAATTTTTTCGCTCGAAATTTTGCGAGCATGTGCGGAACTTCTAGGCAATCATATCGGCAGGTGACACGAAGTGATTGAAGTTCGTTTGCCCCCCCATTTTCTTTAACGAACGATAACTTTTTCTGAAAATAACAAGTGCCCCGATCCCGGCCGAAACGACTCGAATTACACTTCGAGACCCCCCGACATGATCGCCACGATGCACAGAGCACCCTCGTAAATTTTTGGGACGTTGTATTTTTTCACAACCAGGACCGAAACCCTTGGCCGAACAAAATGGTCGGATGCGAAGTGAAATTTTTTCGCTCGAAATTTTGCGAGCATGTGCGGAACTTCTAGGCAATCATATCGGCAGGTGACACGAAGTGATTGAAGTTCGTTTGCCCCCCCATTTTCTTTAACGAACGATAACTTTTTCTGAAAATAACAAGTGCCCCGATCCCGGCCGAAACGACTCGAATTACACTTCGAGACCCCCCGACATGATCGCCACGATGCACAGAGCACCCTCGTAAATTTTTGGGACGTTGTATTTTTTCACAACCAGGACCGAAACCCTTGGCCGAACAAAATGGTCGGATGCGAAGTGAAATTTTTTCGCTCGAAATTTTGCGAGCATGTGCGGAACTTCTAGGCAATCATATCGGCAGGTGACACGAAGTGATTGGAGTTCGTTTGCCCCCCCATTTTCTTTAACGAACGATAACTTTTTCTGAAAATAACAAGTGCCCCGATCCCGGCCGAAACGACTCGAATTACACTTCGAGACCCCCCGACATGATCACCACGATGCACAGAGCACCCTCGTAAATTTTCGGGACGTTGTATTTTTTAACAACAGGGACCAAAACCCTTGGCCGAACAAAATGGTCGGATGCGAAGTGAAATTTTTTCGCTCGAAATTTTACAAATATGTGCAGAACTTCTAGGCAATCATATCGGCAGGTGACACGAAGTTATTCGAGTTCGTTTGCCCCCCCATTTTGTTTAACGAACGATAACTTTTTCTGAAAATAACAAGTGCCCCGATCCCGGCCGAAACGACTCGAATTACACTTCGAGACCCCCCGACATGATCGCCAGATGCACAGAGCACCCTCGTAAATTTTCGGGACGTTGTATTTTTTCACAACCAGGACCGAAACCCCAGGCCGAACAAAATGGTCGGATGCGAAGTGAAATTTTTTCGCTCGAAATTTTGCGAGCATGTGCGGAACTTTTAGGCAATCATATCGGCAGGTGACACGAAGTGATTGAAGTTCGTTTGCCCCCCCATTTTCTTTAACGAACGATAACTTTTTCTGAAAATAACAAGTGCCCCGATCCCGGCCGAAACGACTCGAATTACACTTCGAGACCCCCCGACATGATCGCCACGATGCACAGAGCACCCTCGTAAATTTTGGGGACGTTGTATTTTTTCACAACCAGGACCGAAACCCTAGGCCGAACAAAATGGTCGGATGCGAAGTGAAATTTTTTCGCTCGAAATTTTGCGAGCATGTGCGGAACTTCTAGGCAATCTTATCGGCAGGTGACACGAAGTGATTGAAGTTCGTTTGCCCCCCCATTTTCTTTAACGAACGATAACTTTTTCTGAAAATAACAAGTGCCCCGATCCCGGCCGAAACGACTCGAATTACACTTCGAGACCCCCCGACATGATCGCCACGATGCACAGAGCACCCTCGTAAATTTTCGGGACGTTGTATTTTTTAACAACCAGGACCGAAACCCTTGGCCGAACAAAATGGTCGGATGCGAAGTGAAATTTTTTCGCTCGAAATTTTACAAATATGTGCAGAACTTCTAGGCAATCATATCGGCAGGTGACACGAAGTTATTCGAGTTCGTTTGCCCCCCCATTTTCTTTAACGAACGATAACTTTTTCTGAAAATAACAAGTGCCCCGATCCCGGCCGAAACGACTCGAATTACACTTCGAGACCCGCCGACATGATCGCCACGATGCACAGAGCTCCCTCGTAAATTTTCGGGACGTTGTATTTTTTCACAACCAGGACCGAAACCCCAGGCCGAACAAAATGGTCGGATGCGAAGTGAAATTTTTTCGCTCGAAATTTTGCGAGCATGTGCGGAACTTCTAGGCAATCATATCGGCAGGTGACACGAAGTGATTGAAGTTCGTTTGCCCCCCCATTTTCTTTAACGAACGATAACTTTTTCTGAAAATAACAAGTGCCCCGATCCCGGCCGAAACGACTCGAATTACACTTCGAGACCCGCCGACATGATCGCCACGATGCACAGAGCTCCCTCGTAAATTTTCGGGACGTTGTATTTTTTCACAACCAGGACCGAAACCCTTGGCCGAACAAAATGGTCGGATGCGAAGTGAAATTTTTTCGCTCGAAATTTTGCGAGCATGTGCGGAACTTCTAGGCAATCATATCGGCAGGTGACACGAAGTGATTGAAGTTCGTTTGCCCCCCCATTTTCTTTAACGAACGATAACTTTTTCTGAAAATAACAAGTGCCCCGATCCCGGCCGAAACGACTCGAATTACACTTCGAGACCCGCCGACATGATCGCCACGATGCACAGAGCTCCCTCGTAAATTTTCGGGACGTTGTATTTTTTAACAACCAGGACCGAAACCCTTGGCCGAACAAAATGGTCGGATGCGAAGTGAAATTTTTTCGCTCGAAATTTTACAAATATGTGCAGAACTTCTAGGCAATCATATCGGCAGGTGACACGAAGTTATTCGAGTTCGTTTGCCCCCCCATTTTCTTTAACGAACGATAACTTTTTCTGAAAATAACAAGTGCCCCGATCCCGGCCGAAACGACTCGAATTACACTTCGAGACCCGCCGACATGATCGCCACGATGCACAGAGCTCCCTCGTAAATTTTCGGGACGTTGTATTTTTTCACAACCAGGACCGAAACCCCAGGCCGAACAAAATGGTCGGATGCGAAGTGAAATTTTTTCGCTCGAAATTTTGCGAGCATGTGCGGAACTTCTAGGCAATCATATCGGCAGGTGACACGAAGTGATTGAAGTTCGTTTGCCCCCCCATTTTCTTTAACGAACGATAACTTTTTCTGAAAATAACAAGTGCCCCGATCCCGGCCGAAACGACTCGAATTACACTTCGAGACCCGCCGACATGATCGCCACGATGCACAGAGCTCCCTCGTAAATTTTCGGGACGTTGTATTTTTTCACAACCAGGACCGAAACCCTTGGCCGAACAAAATGGTCGGATGCGAAGTGAAATTTTTTCGCTCGAAATTTTGCGAGCATGTGCGGAACTTCTAGGCAATCATATCGGCAGGTGACACGAAGTGATTGAAGTTCGTTTGCCCCCCCATTTTCTTTAAAGAACGATAACTTTTTCTGAAAATAACAAGTGCCCCGATCCCGGCCGAAACGACTCGAATTACACTTCGAGACCCGCCGACATGATCGCCACGATGCACAGAGCTCCCTCGTAAATTTTCGGGACGTTGTATTTTTTCACAACCAGGACCGAAACCCCAGGCCGAACAAAATGGTCGGATGCGAAGTGAAATTTTTTCGCTCGAAATTTTGCGAGCATGTGCGGAACTTCTAGGCAATCATATCGGCAGGTGACACGAAGTGATTGAAGTTCGTTTGCCCCCCCATTTTCTTTAACGAACGATAACTTTTTCTGAAAATAACAAGTGCCCCGATCCCGGCCGAAACGACTCGAATTACACTTCGAGACCCCCCGACATGATCGCCACGATGCACAGAGCACCCTCGTAAATTTTTGGGACGTTGTATTTTTTCACAACCAGGACCGAAACCCTAGGCCGAACAAAATGGTCGGATGCGAAGTGAAATTTTTTCGCTCGAAATTTTGCGAGCATGTGCGGAACTTCTAGGCAATCATATCGGCAGGTGACACGAAGTGACTGAAGTTCGTTTGCCCCCCCATTTTCTTTAACGAACGATAACTTTTTCTGAAAATAACTAGTGCCCCGATCCAGGCCGAAACGACTCGAATTACACTTCGAGACCCCCCGACATGATCGCCACGATGCACAGAGCACCCTCGTAAATTTTCGGGACGTTGTATTTTTTAACAACCAGGACCGAAACCCTTGGCCGAACAAAATGGTCGGATGCGAAGTGAAATTTTTTCGCTCGAAATTTTACAAATATGTGCAGAACTTCTAGGCAATCATATCGGCAGGTGACACGAAGTGATTCGAGTTTGTTTGCCCCCCCATTTTCTTTAACGAACGATAACTTTTTCTGAAAATAACAAGTGCCCCGATCCCGGCCGAAACGACTCGAATTACACTTCGAGACCCCCCGACATGATCACCACGATGCACAGAGCACCCTCGTATATTTTCGGGACGTTGTATTTTTTAACAACCAGGACCGAAACCCTTGGCCGAACAAAATGGTCGGATGCGAAGTGAAATTTTTTCGCTCGAAATTTTACAAATATGTGCAGAACTTCTAGGCAATCATATCGGCAGGTGACACGAAGTGATTGAAGTTCGTTTGCCCCCCCATTTTCTTTAACGAACGATAACTTTTTCTGAAAATAACAAGTGCCCCGATCACGGCCGAAACGACTCGAATTACACTTCGAGACCCCCCGACATGATCGCCACGATGCACAGAGCACCCTCGTAAATTTTCGGGACGTTGTATTTTTTAACAACCAGGACCGAAACACTTGGCCGAACAAAATGGTCGGATGCGAAGTGAAATTTTTTCGCTCGAAATTTTACAAATATGTGCAGAACTTCTAGGCAATCATATCGGCAGGTGACACGAAGTTATTCGAGTTCGTTTGCCCCCCCATTTTCTTTAACGAACGATAACTTTTTCTGAAAATAACAAGTGCCCCGATCCCGGCCGAAACGACTCGAATTACACTTCGAGACCCCCCGACATGATCGCCACGATGCACAGAGCACCCTCGTAAATTTTCGGGACGTTGTATTTTTTCACAACCAGGACCGAAACCCTAGGCCGAACAAAATGGTCGGATGCGAAGTGAAATTTTTTCGCTCGAAATTTTGCGAGCAAGTGCGGAACTTCTAGGCAATCATATCGGCAGGTGACACGAAGTGATTCGAGTTCGTTTGCCCCCCCATTTTCTTTAACGAACGATAACTTTTTCTGAAAATAACAAGTGCCCCGATCCCGGCCGAAACGACTCGAATTACACTTCGAGACCCCCCGACATGATCGCCACGATGCACAGAACACCCTCGTAAATTTTTGGGACGTTGTATTTTTTCACAACCAGGACCGAAACCCTAGGCCGAACAAAATGGTCGGATGCGAAGTGAAATTTTTTCGCTCGAAATTTTGCGAGCAAGTGCGGAACTTCTAGGCAATCATATCGGCAGGTGACACGAAGTGATTCGAGTTCGTTTACCCCCCCATTTTCTTTAACGAACGATAACTTTTTCTGAAAATAACAAGTGCCCCGATCCCGGCCGAACCGACTCGAATTACACTTCGAGACCCCCCGACATGATCTCCACGATGCACAGAGCACCCTCGTAAATTTTCGGGACGTTGTATTTTTTAACAACCAGGACCGAAACCCTTGGCCGAACAAAATGGTCGGATTGGAAGTGAAATTTTTTCGCTCGAAATTTTACAAATATGTGCAGAACTTCTAGGCAATCATATCGGCAGGTGACACGAAGTTATTCGAGTTCGTTTGCCCCCCCATTTTCTTTAACGAACGATAACTTTTTCTGAAAATAACAAGTGCCCCGATGCCGGCCGAAACGACTCGAATTACACTTCGAGACCCCCCGACATGATCGCCACGATGCACAGAGCACCCTCGTAAATTTTCGGGACGTTGTATTTTTTCACAACCAGGACCGAAACCCTAGGCCGAACAAAATGGTCGGATGCGAAGTGAAATTTTTTCGCTCGAAATTTTGCGAGCAAGTGCGGAACCTCTAGGCAATCATATCGGCAGGTGACACGAAGTGATTCGAGTTCGTTTGCCCCCCCATTTTCTTTAACGAACGATAACTTTTTCTGAAAATAACAAGTGCCCCAATCCCGGCCGAAACGACTCGAATTACACTTCGAGACCCCCCGACATGATCGCCACGATGCACAGAGCACCCTCGTAAATTTTTGGGACGTTGTATTTTTTCACAACCAGGACCGAAACCCTAGGCCGAACAAAATGGTCGGATGCGAAGTGAAATTTTTTCGCTCGAAATTTTGCGAGCATGTGCGGAACTTCTAGGCAATCATATCGGCAGGTGACACGAAGTGATTGAAGTTCGTTTGCCCCCCCATTTTCTTTAACGAACGATAACTTTTTCTGAAAATAACAAGTGCCCCGATCCCGGCCGAAACGACTCGAATTACACTTCGAGACCCCCCGACATGATCGCCACGATGCACAGAGCACCCTCGTAAATTTTCGGGACGTTGTATTTTTTCACAACCAGGACCGAAACCCTAGGCCGAACAAAATGGTCGGATGCGAAGTGAAATTTTTTCGCTCGAAATTTTGCGAGCATGTGCGGAACTTCTAGGCAATCATATCGGCAGGTGACACGAAGTGATTGAAGTTCGTTTGCCCCCCCATTTCCTTTAACGAACGATAACTTTTTCTGAAAATAACAAGTGCCCCGATCCCGGCCGAAACGACTCGAATTACACTTCGAGACCCCCCGACATGATCGCCACGATGCATAGAGCACCCTCGTAAATTTTCGAGACGTTGTATTCTTTAACAACCAGGACCGAAACCCTTGGCCGAACAAAATGGTCGGATGCGAAGTGAAATTTTTTCGCTCGAAATTTTACAAATATGTGCAGAACTTCTAGGCAATCATATCGGCAGGTGACACGAAGTTATTCGAGTTCGTTTGCCCCCCCATTTTCTTTAACGAACGATAACTTTTTCTGAAAATAACAAGTGCCCCGATCCCGGCCGAAACGACTCGAATTACACTTCGAGACCCGCCGACATGATCGCCACGATGCACAGAGCACCCTCGTAAATTTTCGGGACGTTGTATTTTTTCACAACCAGGACCGAAACCCTAGGCCGAACAAAATGGTCGGATGCGAAGTGAAATTTTTTCGCTCGAAATTTTGCGAGCATGTGCGGAACTTCTAGGCAATCATATCGGCAGGTGACACGAAGTGATTGAAGTTCGTTTGCCCCCCCATTTTCTTTAACGAACGATAACTTTTTCTGAAAATAACAAGTGCCCCGATCCCGGCCGAAACGACTCGAATTACACTTCGAGACCCCCCGACATGATCGCCACGATGCACAGAGCACCCTCGTAAATTTTCGGGACGTTGTATTTTTTCACAACCAGGACCGAAACCCTAGGCCGAACAAATTGGTCGGATGCGAAGTGAAATTTTTTCGCTCGAAATTTTGCGAGCATGTGCGGAACTTCTAGGCAATCATATCGGCAGGTGACACGAAGTGATTGAAGTTCGTTTGCCCCCCCATTTTCTTTAACGAACGATAACTTTTTCTGAAAATAACAAGTGCCCCGATCCCGGCCGAAACGACTCGAATTACACTTCGAGACCCCCCGACATGATCGCCACGATGCACAGAGCACCCTCGTAAATTTTCGGGACGTTGTATTTTTTCACAACCAGGACCGAAACCCTAGGCCGAACAAAATGGTCGGATGCGAAGTGAAATTTTTTCGCTCGAATTTTTGCGAGCAAGTGCGGAACTTCTAGGCAATCATATCGGCAGGTGACACGAAGTGATTCGAGTTCGTTTGCCCCCCCATTTTCTTTAACGAACGATAACTTTTTCTGAAAATAACAAGTGCCCCGATCCCGGCCGAAACGACTCGAATTACACTTCGAGACCCGCCGACATGATCGCCACGATGCACAGAGCACCCTCGTAGATTTTCGGGACGTTGTATTTTTTCACAACTAGGACCGAAACCCTTGGCCGAACAAAATGGTCGGATGCGAAGTGAAATTTTTTCGCTCGAAATTTTAAATATATGTGCAGAACTTCTAGGCAATCATATCGGCAGGTAACACGAAGTTATTCGAGTTCGTTTGCCACCCCATTTTCTTTAACGAACGATAACTTTTTCTGAAAATAACAAGTGCCCCGATCCCGGCCGAAACGACTCGAATTACACTTCGAGACCCCCCGACATGATCGCCACGATGCACAGAGCACCCTCGTAACTTTTTGGGACGTTGTATTTTTTCACAACCAGGACCAAAACCCTAGGCCGAACAAAATGGTCGGATGCGAAGTGAAATTTTTTCGCTCGAAATTTTGCGAGCAAGTGCGGAACTTCTAGGCAATCATATCGGCAGGTGACACGAAGTGATTCGAGTTCGTTTGCCCCCCCATTTTCTTTAACGAACGATAACTTTTTCTGAAAATAAGAAATGCCCCGATCCCGGCCGAATAGACTCGAATTACACTTCTAGACCCCCCGACATGATCGCAACGATGCACAGAGCACCCTCGTAAATTTTCGGGACGTTGTATTTTTTCACAACCAGGACCGAAACCCTAGGCCGAACAAAATGGTCGGATGCGAAGTGAAATTTTTTCGCTCGAAATTTTACGAGCATGTGCGGAACTTCTAGGCAATCATATCGGCAGGTGACACGAAGTGATTCGAGTTCGTTTGCCCCCCCATTTTCTTTAACGAACGATAACTTTTTCTGAAAATAACAAGTGCCCCGATCCCGGCCGAAACGACTCGAATTATACTTCGAGACCCCCCGACATGATCGCAACGATGCACAGAGCACCCTCGTAAATTTTCGGGACGTTGTATTTTTTCACAACCAGGACCGAAACCCTAGGCCGAACAAAATGGTCGGATGCGAAGTGAAATTTTTTCGCTCGAAATTTTACGAGCATGTGCGGAACTTCTAGGCAATCATATCGGCAGGTGACACGAAGTGATTGAAGTTCGTTTGCCCCCCCATTTTCTTTAACGAACGATAACTTTTTCTGAAAATAACAAGTGCCCCGATCCCGGCCGAAACGACTCGAATTACACTTCGAGACCCCCCGACATGATCGCCACGATGCACAGAGCACACTCGTAAATTTTCGGGACGTTGTATTTTTTCACAACCAGGACCGAAACCCTAGGCCGAACAAAATGGTCGGATGCGAAGTGAAATTTTTTCGCTCGAACTTTTGCGAGCAAGTGCGGAACTTCTAGGCAATCATATCGGCAGGTGACACGAAGTGATTCGAGTTCGTTTGCCCCCCCATTTTCTTTAACGAACGATAACTTTTTCTGAAAATAACAAGTGCCCCGATCCCGGCCGAAACGACTCGAATTACACTTCGAGACCCCCCGACATGATCGCAACGATGCACAGAGCACCCTCGTAAATTTTCGGGACGTTGTATTTTTTCACAACCAGGACCGAAATCCTAGGCCGAACAAAATGGTCGGATGCGAAGTGAAATTTTTTCGCTCGAAATTTTGCGAGCATGTGCGGAACTTCTAGGCAATCATATCGGCAGGTGACACGAAGTGATTGAAGTTCGTTTGCCCCCCCATTTTCTTTAACGAACGATAACTTTTTCTGAAAATAACAAGTGCCCCGATCCCGGCCGAAACGACTCGAATTACACTTCGAGACCCCCCGACATGATCGCCACGATGCACAGAGCACCCTCGTAAATTTTCGGGACGTTGTATTTTTTCACAACCAGGACCGAAACCCTAGGCCGAACAAAATGGTCGGATGCGAAGTGAAATTTTTTCGCTCGAAATTTTGCGAGCAAGTGCGGAACTTCTAGGCAATCATATCGGCAGGTGACACGAAGTGATTCGAGTTCGTTTGCCCCCCCATTTTCTTTAACGAACGATAACTTTTTCTGAAAATAAGAAATGCCCCGATCCCGGCCGAATAGACTCGAATTACACTTCTAGACCCCCCGACATGATCGCAACGATGCACAGAGCACCCTCGTAAATTTTCGGGACGTTGTATTTTTTCACAACCAGGACCGAAACCCTAGGCCGAACAAAATGGTCGGATGCGAAGTGAAATTTTTTCGCTCGAAATTTTACGAGCATGTGCGGAACTTCTAGGCAATCATATCGGCAGGTGACACGAAGTGATTCGAGTTCGTTTGCCCCCCCATTTTCTTTAACGAACGATAACTTTTTCTGAAAATAACAAGTGCCCCGATCCCGGCCGAAACGACTCGAATTATACTTCGAGACCCCCCGACATGATCGCAACGATGCACAGAGCACCCTCGTAAATTTTCGGGACGTTGTATTTTTTCACAACCAGGACCGAAACCCTAGGCCGAACAAAATGGTCGGATGCGAAGTGAAATTTTTTCGCTCGAAATTTTACGAGCATGTGCGGAACTTCTAGGCAATCATATCGGCAGGTGACACGAAGTGATTGAAGTTCGTTTGCCCCCCCATTTTCTTTAACGAACGATAACTTTTTCTGAAAATAACAAGTGCCCCGATCCCGGCCGAAACGACTCGAATTACACTTCGAGACCCCCCGACATGATCGCCACGATGCACAGAGCACACTCGTAAATTTTCGGGACGTTGTATTTTTTCACAACCAGGACCGAAACCCTAGGCCGAACAAAATGGTCGGATGCGAAGTGAAATTTTTTCGCTCGAACTTTTGCGAGCAAGTGCGGAACTTCTAGGCAATCATATCGGCAGGTGACACGAAGTGATTCGAGTTCGTTTGCCCCCCCATTTTCTTTAACGAACGATAACTTTTTCTGAAAATAACAAGTGCCCCGATCCCGGCCGAAACGACTCGAATTACACTTCGAGACCCCCCGACATGATCGCAACGATGCACAGAGCACCCTCGTAAATTTTCGGGACGTTGTATTTTTTCACAACCAGGACCGAAATCTTAGGCCGAACAAAATGGTCGGATGCGAAGTGAAATTTTTTCGCTCGAAATTTTGCGAGCATGTGCGGAACTTCTAGGCAATCATATCGGCAGGTGACACGAAGTGATTGAAGTTCGTTTGCCCCCCCATTTTCTTTAACGAACGATAACTTTTTCTGAAAATAACAAGTGCCCCGATCCCGGCCGAAACGACTCGAATTACACTTCGAGACCCCCCGACATGATCGCCACGATGCACAGAGCACCCTCGTAAATTTTCGGGACGTTGTATTTTTTCACAACCAGGACCGAAACCCTAGGCCGAACAAAATGGTCGGATGCGAAGTGAAATTTTTTCGCTCGAAATTTTGCGAGCAAGTGCGGAACTTCTAGGCAATCATATCGGCAGGTGACACGAAGTGATTCGAGTTCGTTTGCCCCCCCATTTTCTTTAACGAACGATAACTTTTTCTGAAAATAACAAGTGCCCCGATCCCGGCCGAAACGACTCGAATTACACTTCGAGACCCGCCGACATGATCGCCACGATGCACAGAGCACCCTCGTAGATTTTCGGGACGTTGTATTTTTTCACAACCAGGACCGAAACCCTTGGCCGAACAAAATGGTCGGATGCGAAGTGAAATTTTTTCGCTCGAAATTTTAAATATATGTGCAGAACTTCTAGGCAATCATATCGGCAGGTAACACGAAGTGATTCGAGTTCGTTTGCCCCTCCATTTTCTTTAACGAACGATAACTTTTTCTGAAAATAACAAGTGCCCCGATCCCGGCCGAAACGACTCGAATTACACTTCGAGACCCCCCGACATGATCGCCACGATGCACAGAGCACCCTCGTAAATTTTCGGGACGTTGTATTTTTTCACAACCAGGACCGAAACCCTAGGCCGAACAAAATGGTCGGATGCGAAGTGAAATTTTTTCGCTCGAAATTTTACGAGCATGTGCGGAACTTCTAGGCAATCATATCGGCAGGTGACACGAAGTGATTGAAGTTCGTTTGCCCCCCCATTTTCTTTAACGAACGATAACTTTTTCTGAAAATAAGAAGTGCCCCGATCCCGGCCGAAACGACTCGAATTACACTTTGAGACCCCCCGACATGATCGCCACGATGCACAGAGCACCCTCGTAAATTTTCGGGACGTTGTATTTTTTCACAACCAGGACCGAAACCCTAGGCCGAACAAAATGGTCGGATGCGAAGTGAAATTTTTTCGCTCGAAATTTTACGAGCATGTGCGGAACTTCTAGGCAATCATATCGGCAGGTGACACGAAGTGATTGAAGTTCGTTTGCCCCCCCATTTTCTTTAACGAACGATAACTTTTTCTGAAAATAACAAGTGCCCCGATCCCGGCCGAAACGACTCGAATTACACTTCGAGACCCCCCGACATGATCGCCACGATGCACAGAGCACCCTCGTAAATTTTCGGGACGTTGTATTTTTTCACAACCAGGACCGAAACCCTAGGCCGAACAAAATGGTCGGATGCGAAGTGAAATTTTTTCGCTCGAAATTTTACGAGCATGTGCGGAACTTCTAGGCAATCATATCGGCAGGTGACACGAAGTGATTCGAGTTCGTTTGCCCCCCCATTTTCTTTAACGAACGATAACTTTTTCTGAAAATAACAAGTGCCCCGATCCCGGCCGAAACGACTCGAATTATACTTCGAGACCCCCCGACATGATCGCAACGATGCACAGAGCACCCTCGTAAATTTTCGGGACGTTGTATTTTTTCACAACCAGGACCGAAACCCTAGGCCGAACAAAATGGTCGGATGCGAAGTGAAATTTTTTCGCTCGAAATTTTACGAGCATGTGCGGAACTTCTAGGCAATCATATCGGCAGGTGACACGAAGTGATTGAAGTTCGTTTGCCCCCCCATTTTCTTTAACGAACGATAACTTTTTCTGAAAATAACAAGTGCCCCGATCCCGGCCGAAACGACTCGAATTACACTTCGAGACCCCCCGACATGATCGCCACGATGCACAGAGCACACTCGTAAATTTTCGGGACGTTGTATTTTTTCACAACCAGGACCGAAACCCTAGGCCGAACAAAATGGTCGGATGCGAAGTGAAATTTTTTCGCTCGAACTTTTGCGAGCAAGTGCGGAACTTCTAGGCAATCATATCGGCAGGTGACACGAAGTGATTCGAGTTCGTTTGCCCCCCCATTTTCTTTAACGAACGATAACTTTTTCTGAAAATAACAAGTGCCCCGATCCCGGCCGAAACGACTCGAATTACACTTCGAGACCCCCCGACATGATCGCAACGATGCACAGAGCACCCTCGTAAATTTTCGGGACGTTGTATTTTTTCACAACCAGGACCGAAATCCTAGGCCGAACAAAATGGTCGGATGCGAAGTGAAATTTTTTCGCTCGAAATTTTGCGAGCATGTGCGGAACTTCTAGGCAATCATATCGGCAGGTGACACGAAGTGATTGAAGTTCGTTTGCCCCCCCATTTTCTTTAACGAACGATAACTTTTTCTGAAAATAACAAGTGCCCCGATCCCGGCCGAAACGACTCGAATTACACTTCGAGACCCCCCGACATGATCGCCACGATGCACAGAGCACCCTCGTAAATTTTCGGGACGTTGTATTTTTTCACAACCAGGACCGAAACCCTAGGCCGAACAAAATGGTCGGATGCGAAGTGAAATTTTTTCGCTCGAAATTTTGCGAGCAAGTGCGGAACTTCTAGGCAATCATATCGGCAGGTGACACGAAGTGATTCGAGTTCGTTTGCCCCCCCATTTTCTTTAACGAACGATAACTTTTTCTGAAAATAACAAGTGCCCCGATCCCGGCCGAAACGACTCGAATTACACTTCGAGACCCGCCGACATGATCGCCACGATGCACAGAGCACCCTCGTAGATTTTCGGGACGTTGTATTTTTTCACAACCAGGACCGAAACCCTTGGCCGAACAAAATGGTCGGATGCGAAGTGAAATTTTTTCGCTCGAAATTTTAAATATATGTGCAGAACTTCTAGGCAATCATATCGGCAGGTAACACGAAGTGATTCGAGTTCGTTTGCCCCTCCATTTTCTTTAACGAACGATAACTTTTTCTGAAAATAACAAGTGCCCCGATCCCGGCCGAAACGACTCGAATTACACTTCGAGACCCCCCGACATGATCGCCACGATGCACAGAGCACCCTCGTAAATTTTCGGGACGTTGTATTTTTTCACAACCAGGACCGAAACCCTAGGCCGAACAAAATGGTCGGATGCGAAGTGAAATTTTTTCGCTCGAAATTTTACGAGCATGTGCGGAACTTCTAGGCAATCATATCGGCAGGTGACACGAAGTGATTGAAGTTCGTTTGCCCCCCCATTTTCTTTAACGAACGATAACTTTTTCTGAAAATAAGAAGTGCCCCGATCCCGGCCGAAACGACTCGAATTACACTTTGAGACCCCCCGACATGATCGCCACGATGCACAGAGCACCCTCGTAAATTTTCGGGACGTTGTATTTTTTCACAACCAGGACCGAAACCCTAGGCCGAACAAAATGGTCGGATGCGAAGTGAAATTTTTTCGCTCGAAATTTTACGAGCATGTGCGGAACTTCTAGGCAATCATATCGGCAGGTGACACGAAGTGATTGAAGTTCGTTTGCCCCCCCATTTTCTTTAACGAACGATAACTTTTTCTGAAAATAACAAGTGCCCCGATCCCGGCCGAAACGACTCGAATTACACTTCGAGACCCCCCGACATGATCGCCACGATGCACAGAGCACCCTCGTAAATTTTCGGGACGTTGTATTTTTTCACAACCAGGACCGAAACCCTAGGCCGAACAAAATGGTCGGATGCGAAGTGAAATTTTTTCGCTCGAACTTTTGCGAGCAAGTGCGGAACTTCTAGGCAATCATATCGGCAGGTGACACGAAGTGATTCGAGTTCGTTTGCCCCCCCATTTTCTTTAACGAACGATAACTTTTTCTGAAAATAACAAGTGCCCCGATCCCGGCCGAAACGACTCGAATTACACTTCGAGACCCCTCGACATGATCGCAACGATGCACAGAGCACCCTCGTAAATTTTCGGGACGTTGTATTTTTTCACAACCAGGACGGAAACCCTTGGCCGAACAAAATGGTCGGATGCGAAGTGAAATTTTTTCGCTCGAAATTTTGCGAGCAAGTGCGGAACTTCTAGGCAATCATATCGGCAGGTGACACGAAGTGATTCGAGTTCGTTTGCCCCCCCATTTTCTTTAACGAACGATAACTTTTTCTGAAAATAACAAGTGCCCCGATCCCGGCCGAAACGACTCGAATTACACTTCGAGACACCCCGACATGATCGCAACGATGCACAGAGCACCCTCGTAAATTTTCGGGACGTTGTATTTTTTCACAACCAGGACCGAAACCCTTCGCCGAACAAAATGGTCGGATGCGAAGTGAAATTTTTTCGCTCGAAATTTTGCGAGCATGTGCGCAACTTCAAGGCAATCATATCGGCAGGTGACACGAAGTGATTCGAGTTCGTTTGCCCCCCCATTTTCTTTAACGAACGATAACTTTTTCTGAAAATAACAAGTGCCCCGATCCCGGCCGAAACGACTCGAATTACACTTCGAGACCCCCCGACATGATCGCCACGATGCACAGAGCACCCTCGTCAATTTTCGGGACGTTGTATTTTTTCACAACCAGGACCGAAACCCTAGGCCGAACAAAATGGTCGGATGCGAAGTGAAATTTTTTCGCTCGAAATTTTGCGAGCATGTGCGCAACTTCAAGGCAATCATATCGGCAGGTGACACGAAGTGATTCGAGTTCGTTTGCCCCCCCATTTTCTTTAACGAACGATAACTTTTTCTGAAAATAACAAGTGCCCCGATCCCGGCCGAAACGACTCGAATTACACTTCGAGACCCCCCGACATGATCGCCACGATGCACAGAGCACCCTCGTAAATTTTCGGGACGTTGTATTTTTTCACAACCAGGACCGAAACCCTAGGCCGAACAAAATGGTCGGATGCGAAGTGAAATTTTTTCGCTCGAAATTTTACGAGCATGTGCGGAACTTCTAGGCAATCATATCGGCAGGTGACACGAAGTGATTCGAGTTCGTTTGCCCCCCCATTTTCTTTAACGAACGATAACTTTTTCTGAAAATAACAAGTGCCCCGATCCCGGCCGAAACGACTCGAATTACACTTCGAGACCCCCCGACATGATCGCCACGATGCACAGAGCACCCTCGTAAATTTTCGGGACGTTGTATTTTTTCACAACCAGGACCGAAACCCTTGGCCGAACAAAATGGTCGGATGCGAGGTGAAATTTTTTCGCTCGAAATTTTCCGAGCATGTGCGGAACTTCTAGGCAATCATATCGGCAGGTGACACGAAGTGATTCGAGTTCGTTTGCCCCCCCATTTTCTTTAACGAACGATAACTTTTTCTGAAAATAACAAGTGCCCCGATCCCGGCCGAAACGACTCGAATTACACTTCGAGACCCCCCGACATGATCGCCACGATGCACAGAGCACCCTCGTAAATTTTCGGGACGTTGTATTTTTTCACAACCAGGACCGAAACCCTTGGCCGAAAAAATGGTCGGATGCGAAGTGAAATTTTTTCGCTCGAAATTTTACAAATATGTGCAGAACTTCTAGGCAATCATATCGGCAGGTGACACGAAGTTATTCGGGTTCGTTTGCCCCTCCATTTTCTTTAACGAACGATAACTTTTTCTGAAAATAACAAGTGCCCCGATCCCGGCCGAAACGACTCGAATTACACTTCGAGACCCCCCGACATGATCGCCACGATGCACAGAGCACCCTCGTAAATTTTCGGGACGTTGTATTTTTTCACAACCAGGACCGAAACCCTAGGCCGAACAAAATGGTCGGATGCGAAGTGAAATTTTTTCGCTCGAAATTTTACAAATATGTGCAGAACTTTTAGGAAATCTTATCGGCAGGTGACACGAAGTTATTCGAGTTCGTTTGCCCCCCCATCTTCTTTAATGAACGATAACTTTTTCTTAAAATAACAAGTGCCCCGATCCCGGCCGAAACGACTCGAATTACACTTCGAGACCCCCCGACATGATCGCCACGATGCACAGAGCACCCTCGTAAATTTTCGGGACGTTGTATTTTTTCACAACCAGGACCGAAACCCTAGGCCGAACAAAATGGTCGGATGCGAAGTGAAATTTTTTCGCTCGAAATTTTACAAATATGTGCAGAACTTCTAGGCTATCATATCGGCAGGTGACACGAAGTGATTCGAGTTCGTTTGCCCCCCCATTTTCTTTAACGAGCGATAACTTTTTCTGAAAATAACAAGTGCCCCGATCCCGGCCGAAACGACTCGAATTACACTTCGAGACCCCCCGACATGATCGCAACGATGCACAGAGCACCCTCGTAAATTTTCGGGACGTTGTATTTTTTCACAACCAGGACCGAACCCTTCGCCGAACAAAATGGTCGGATGCGAAGTGAAATTTTTTCGCTCGAAATTTTACAAATATGTGCAGAACTTCTAGGCTATCATATCGGCAGGTGACACGAAGTTATTCGAGTTCGTTTGCCCCCCCATTTTCTTTAACGAACGATAACTTTTTCTGAAAATAACAAGTGCCCCGATCCCGGCCGAAACGACTCGAATTACACTTCGAGACCCCCCGACATGATCGCCACGATGCACAGAGCACACTAGTAAATTTTCGGGACGTTGTATTTTTTCACAACCAGGACCGAAACCCTAGGCCGAACAAAATGGTCGGATGCGAAGTGAAATTTTTTCGCTCGAAATTTTGCGAGCAAGTGCGGAACTTCTAGGCAATCATATCGGCAGGTGACACGAAGTGATTCGAGTTCGTTTGCCGGGCCATTTTCTTTAACGAACGATAACTTTTTCTGAAAATAACAAGTGCCCCGATCCCGGCCGAAACGACTCGAATTACACTTCGAGACCCCCCGACATGATCGCCACGATGCACAGAGCACCCTCGTAAATTTTCGGGACGTTGTATTTTTTCAAAACCAGGACCGAAACCCTTCGCCGAACAAAATGGTCGGATGCGAAGTGAAATTTTTTCGCTCGAAATTTTACAAATATGTGCAGAACTTCTAGGCTATCATATCGGCAGGTGACACGAAGTTATTCGAGTTCGTTTGCCCCCCCATTTTCTTTAACGAACGATAACTTTTTCTGAAAATAACAAGTGCCCCGATCCCGGCCGAAACGACTCGAATTACACTTCGAGACCCCCCGACATGATCGCCACGATGCACAGAGCACCCTCGTAAATTTTCGGGACGTTGTATTTTTTCACAACCAGGAACGAAACCTTAGGCCGAACAAAATGGTCGGATGCGAAGTGAAATTTTTTCGCTCGAAATTTTGCGAGCAAGTGCGGAACTTCTAGGCAATCATATCGGCAGGTGACACGAAGTGATTCGAGTTCGTTTGCCCCCCCATTTTCTTTAACGAACGATAACTTTTTCTGAAAATAACAAGTGCCCCGATCCCGGCCGAAACGACTCGAATTACACTTCGAGACCCCCCGACATGATCGCAACGATGCACAGAGCACCCTCGTAAATTTTCGGGACGTTGTATTTTTTCACAACCAGGACCGAAACCCTTCGCCGAACAAAATGGTCGGATGCGAAGTGAAATTTTTTCGCTCGAAATTTTACAAATATGTGCAGAACTTCTAGGCTATCATATCGGCAGGTGACACGAAGTTATTCGAGTTCGTTTGCCCCCCCATTTTCTTTAACGAACGATAACTTTTTCTGAAAATAACAAGTGCCCCGATCCCGGCCGAAACGACTCGAATTACACTTCGAGACCCCCCGACATGATCGCCACGATGCACAGAGCACACTAGTAAATTTTCGGGACGTTGTATTTTTTCACAACCAGGACCGAAACCATAGGCCGAACAAAATGGTCGGATGCGAAGTGAAATTTTTTCGCTCGAAATTTTGCGAGCAAGTGCGGAACTTCTAGGCAATCATATCGGCAGGTGACACGAAGTGATTCGAGTTCGTTTGCCCCCCCATTTTCTTTAACGAACGATAACTTTTTCTGAAAATAACAAGTGCCCCGATCCCGGCCGAAACGACTCGAATTACACTTCGAGACCCCCCGACATGATCGCCACGATGCACAGAGCACCCTCGTAAATTTTCGGGACGTTGTATTTTTTCACAACCAGGACCGAAACCCTTCGCCGAACAAAATGGTCGGATGCGAAGTGAAATTTTTTCGCTCGAAATTTTACAAATATGTGCAGAACTTCTAGGCTATCATATCGGCAGGTGACACGAAGTTATTCGAGTTCGTTTGCCCCCCCATTTTCTTTAACGAACGATAACTTTTTCTGAAAATAACAAGTGCCCCGATCCCGGCCGAAACGACTCGAATTACACTTCGAGACCCCCCGACATGATCGCCACGATGCACAGAGCACCCTCGTAAATTTTCGGGACGTTGTATTTTTTCACAACCAGGAACGAAACCTTAGGCCGAACAAAATGGTCGGATGCGAAGTGAAATTTTTTCGCTCGAAATTTTGCGAGCAAGTGCGGAACTTCTAGGCAATCATATCGGCAGGTGACACGAAGTGATTCGAGTTCGTTTGCCCCCCCATTTTCTTTAACGAACGATAACTTTTTCTGAAAATAACAAGTGCCCCGATCCCGGCCGAAACGACTCGAATTACACTTCGAGACCCCCCGACATGATCGCAACGATGCACAGAGCACCCTCGTAAATTTTCGGGACGTTGTATTTTTTCACAACCAGGACCGAAACCCTAGGCGGAACAAAATGGTCGGATGCGAAGTGAAATTTTTTCGCTCGAAATTTTGCGAGCATGAGCGGAACTTCTAGGCAATCATATCGGCAGGTGACACGAAGTGATTCGAGTTCGTTTGCCCCCCCATTTTCTTTAACGAGCGATAACTTTTTCTGAAAATAACAAGTGCCCCGATCCCGGCCGAAACGACTCGAATTACACTTCGAGACCCCCCGACATGATCGCAACGATGCACAGAGCACCCTCGTAAATTTTCGGGACGTTGTATTTTTTCACAACCAGGACCGAAACCCTTCGCCGAACAAAATGGTCGGATGCGAAGTGAAATTTTTTCGCTCGAAATTTTACAAATATGTGCAGAACTTCTAGGCTATCATATCGGCAGGTGACACGAAGTTATTCGAGTTCGTTTGCCCCCCCATTTTCTTTAACGAACGATAACTTTTTCTGAAAATAACAAGTGCCCCGATCCCGGCCGAAACGACTCGAATTACACTTCGAGACCCCCCGACATGATCGCCACGATGCACAGAGCACACTAGTAAATTTTCGGGACGTTGTATTTTTTCACAACCAGGACCGAAACCCTAGGCCGAACAAAATGGTCGGATGCGAAGTGAAATTTTTTCGCTCGAAATTTTGCGAGCAAGTGCGGAACTTCTAGGCAATCATATCGGCAGGTGACACGAAGTGATTCGAGTTCGTTTGCCCCCCCATTTTCTTTAACGAACGATAACTTTTTCTGAAAATAACAAGTGCCCCGATCCCGGCCGAAACGACTCGAATTACACTTCGAGACCCCCCGACATGATCGCAACGATGCACAGAGCACCCTCGTAAATTTTCGGGACGTTGTATTTTTTCACAACCAGGACCGAAACCCTAGGCCGAACAAAATGGTCGGATGCGAAGTGAAATTTTTTCGCTCGAAATTTTGCGAGCATGTGCGGAACTTCTAGGCAATCATATCGGCAGGTGACACGAAGTGATTGAAGTTCGTTTGCCCCCCCATTTTCTTTAACGAACGATAACTTTTTCTGAAAATAATAAGTGCCCCGATCCCGGCCGAAACGACTCGAATTACACTTCGAGACCCCCCGACATGATCGCCACGATGCACAGAGCACCCTCGTAAATTTTCGGGACGTTGTATTTTTTCACAACCAGGACCGAAACCCTTGGCCGAACAAAATGGTCGGATGCGAACTGAAATTTTTTCGCTCGAAATTTTACAAATATGTGCAGAACTTCTAGGCAATCATATCGGCAGGTAACACGAAGTTATTCGAGTTCGTTTGCCCCCCCATTTTCTTTAACGAACGATAACTTTTTCTGAAAATAACAAGTGCCCCGATCCCGGCCGAAACGACTCGAATTACACTTCGAGACCCCCCCACATGATCGCCACGATGCACAGAGCACCCTCGTAAATTTTCGGGACGTTGTATTTTTTCACAACCAGGACCGAAACCCTAGGCCGAACAAAATGGTCGGATGCGAAGTGAAATTTTTTCGCTCGAAATTTTACGAGCATGTGCGGAACTTCTAGGCAATCATATCGGCAGGTGACACGAAGTGATTGAAGTTCGTTTGCCCCCCCATTTTCTTTAACGAACGATAACTTTTTCTGAAAATAACAAGTGCCCCGATCCCGGCCGAAACGACTCGAATTACACTTCGAGACCCCCCGACATGATCGCCACGATGCACAGAGCACCCTCGTAAATTTTCGGGACGTTGTATTTTTTCACAACCAGGACCGAAACCCTTGGCCGAACAAAATGGTCGGATGCGAAGTGAAATTTTTTCGCTCGAAATGTTACAAATTTGTGCAGAACTTCTAGGCAATCATATCGGCAGGTAACACGAAGTTATTCGAGTTCGTTTGCCCCCCCATTTTCTTTAACGAACGATAACTTTTTCTGAAAATAACAAGTGCCCCGATCCCGGCCGAAACGACTCGAATTACACTTCGAGACCCCCCGACATGATCGCCACGATGCACAGAGCACCCTCGTAAATTTTCGGGACGTTGTATTTTTTCACAACCAGGACCGAAACCCTAGGCCGAACAAAATGGTCGGATGCGAAGTGAAATTTTTTCGCTCGACATTTTGCGAGCAAGTGCGGAACTTCTAGGCAATCATATCGGCAGGTGACACGAAGTGATTCGAGTTCGTTTGCCCCCCCATTTTCTTTAACGAACGATAACTTTTTCTGAAAATAACAAGTGCCCCGATCCCGGCCGAAACGACTCGAATTACACTTCGAGACCCCCCGACATGATCGCCACGATGCACAGAGCACCCTCGTAAATTTTCGGGACGTTGTATTTTTTCACAACCAGGACCGAAACCCTTGGCCGAACAAAATGGTCGGATGCGAAGTGAAATTTTTTCGCTCGAAATTTTACAAATATGTGCAGAACTTCTAGGCTATCATATCGGCAGGTGACACGAAGTGATTCGAGTTCGTTTGCCCCCCCATTTTCTTTAACGAGCGATAACTTTTTCTGAAAATAACAAGTGCCCCGATCCCGGCCGAAACGACTCGAATTACACTTCGAGACCCCCCGACATGATCGCAACGATGCACAGAGCACCCTCGTAAATTTTCGGGACGTTGTATTTTTTCACAACCAGGACCGAAACCCTAGGCCGAACAAAATGGTCGGATGCGAAGTGAAATTTTTTCGCTCGAAATTTTGCGAGCATGTGCGGAACTTCTAGGCAATCATATCGGCAGGTGACACGAAGTGATTGAAGTTCGTTTGCCCCCCCATTTTCTTTAACGAACGATAACTTTTTCTGAAAATAATAAGTGCCCCGATCCCGGCCGAAACGACTCGAATTACACTTCGAGACCCCCCGACATGATCGCCACGATGCACAGAGCACCCTCGTAAATTTTCGGGACGTTGTATTTTTTCACAACCAGGACCGAAACCCTTGGCCGAACAAAATGGTCGGATGCGAACTGAAATTTTTTCGCTCGAAATTTTACAAATATGTGCAGAACTTCTAGGCAATCATATCGGCAGGTAACACGAAGTTATTCGAGTTCGTTTGCCCCCCATTTTCTTTAACGAACGATAACTTTTTCTGAAAATAACAAGTGCCCCGATCCCGGCCGAAACGACTCGAATTACACTTCGAGACCCCCCGACATGATCGCCATGATGCACAGAGCACCCTCGTAAATTTTCGGGACGTTGTATTTTTTCACAACCAGGACCGAAACCCTAGGACGAACAAAATGGTCGGATGCGAAGTGAAATTTTTTCGCTCGAAATTTTGCGAGCAAGTGCGGAACTTCTAGGCAATCATATCGGCAGGTGACACGAAGTGATTCGAGTTCGTTTGCCCCCCCCATTTTCTTTAACGAACGATAACTTTTTCTGAAAATAACAAGTGCCCCGATCCCGGCCGAAACGACTCGAATTACACTTCGAGACTCCCCGACATGTTCGCCACGATGCACAGAGCACCCTCGTAAATTTTCGGGACGTTGTATTTTTTCACAACCAGGACCGAAACCCTTGGCCGAACAAAATGGTCGGATGCGAAGTGAAATTTTTTCGCTCGAAATTTTACAAATATGTGCAGAACTTCTAAGCAATCATATCGGCAGGTAACACGAAGTTATTCGAGTTCGTTTGCCCCCCCATTTTCTTTAACGAACGATAACTTTGTCTGAAAATAACAAGTGCCCCGATCCCGGCCGAAACGACTCGAATTACACTTCGAGACCCCCCGACATGATCGCCACGATGCACAGAGCACCCTCGTAAATTTTCGGGACGTTGTATTTTTTCACAACCAGGACCGAAACCCTAGGCCGAACAAAATGGTCGGATGCGAAGTGAAATTTTTTCGCTCGAAATTTTGCGAGCAAGTGCGGAACTTCTAGGCAATCATATCGGCAGGTGACACGAAGTGATTCGAGTTCGTTTGCCCCCCCATTTTCTTTAACGAACGATAACTTTTTCTGAAAATAACAAGTGCCCCGATCCCGGCCGAAACGACTCGAATTACACTTCGAGACCCCCCGACATGATCGCAACGATGCACAGAGCACCCTCGTAAATTTTCGGGACGTTGTATTTTTTCACAACCAGGACCGAAACCCTAGGCCGAACAAAATGGTCGGATGCGAAGTGAAATTTTTTCGCTCGAAATTTTACAAATATGTGCAGAACTTCTAGGCAATCATATCGGCAGGTGACACGAAGTTATTCGAGTTCGTTTGCCCCCCCATTTTCTTTAACGAACGATAACTTTTTCTGAAAATAACAAGTGCCCCGATCCCGGCCGAAACGACTCGAATTACACTTCGAGACCCCCCCACATGATCGCCACGATGCACAGAGCACCCTCGTAAATTTTCGGGACGTTGTATTTTTTCACAACCAGGACCGAAATCCTAGGCCGAACAAAATGGTCGGATGCGAAGTGAAATTTTTTCGCTCGAAATTTTGCGAGCATGTGCGGTACTTCTAGGCAATCATATCGGCAGGTGACACGAAGTGATTCGAGTTCGTTTCCCCCCCATTTTCTTTAACGAACAATAACTTTTTCTGAAAATAACAAGTGCCCCGATCCCGGCCGAAACGACTCGAATTACACTTCGAGACCCCCCGACATGATCGCAACGATGCACAGAGCACCCTCGTAAATTTTCGGGACGTTGTATTTTTTCACAACCAGGACCGAAACCCTAGGCCGAACAAAATGGTCGGATGCGAAGTGAAATTTTTTCGCTCGAAATTTTGCGAGCATGTGCGGAACTTCAAGGCAATCATATCGGCAGGTGACACGAAGTGATTCAAGTTCGTTTGCCCCCCCATTTTCTTTAACGAACGATAACTTTTTCTGAAAATAACAAGTGCCCCGATCCCGGCCGAAACGACTCGAATTACACTTCGAGACCCCCCGACATGATCGCCACGATGCACAGAGCACCCTCGTAAATTTTCAGGACGTTGTATATTTTCACAACCAAGACCGAAACCCTAGGCCGAACAAAATGGTCGGATGCGAAGTGAAATTTTTTCGCTCGAAATTTTACAAATATGTGCAGAACTTTTAGGAAATCATATCGGCAGGTGACACGAAGTTATTCGAGTTCGTTTGCCCCCCCCCCCCCCCCCCATCTTCTTTAATGAACGATAACTTTTTCTTAAAATAAGAAGTGCCCCGATGCCGGCCGAAACGAGTCGAATTACACTTCGAGAACCCCCGACATGATCGCCACGATGCACAGAGCACCCTCGTAAATTTTCGGGACGTTGTATTTTTTCACAACCAGGACCGAAACCCTAGGCCGAACAAAATGGTCGGATGCGAAGTGAAATTTTTTCGCTCGAAATTTTACGAGCATGTGCGGAACTTCTAGGCAATCATATCGGCAGGTGACACGAAGTGATTGAAGTTCGTTTGCCCCCCCATTTTCTTTAACGAACGATAACTTTTTCTGAAAATAACAAGTGCCCCGATCCCGGCCGAAACGACTCGAATTACACTTCGAGACCCCCCGACATGATCGCCACGATGCACAGAGCACCCTCGTAAATTTTCGGGACGTTGTATTTTTTCACAACCAGGACCGAAACCCTTGGCCGAACAAAATGGTCGGATGCGAAGTGAAATTTTTTCGCTCGAAATTTTACAAATATGTGCAGAACTTCTAGGCAATCATATCGGCAGGTGACACGAAGTGATTCGAGTTCGTTTGCCCCCCCATTTTCTTTAACGAACGATAACTTTTTCTGAAAATAACAAGTGCCCCGATCCCGGCCGAAACGACTCGAATTACACTTCGAGACCCCCCGACATGATCGCCACGATGCACAGAGCACCCTCGTAAATTTTCGGGACGTTGTATTTCTTCACAACCAGGACCGAAACCCTAGGCCGAACAAAATGGTCGGATGCGAAGTGAAATTTTTTCGCTCGAAATTTTACAAATATGTGCAGAACTTTTAGGAAATCATATCGGGAGGTGACACGAAGTTATTCGAGTTCGTTTGCCCCCCCATCTTCTTTAATGAACGATAACTTTTTCTTAAAATAACAAGAGCCCCGATCCCGGCCGAAACGACTCGAATTACACTTCGAGACCCCCCGACATGATCGCCACGATGCACAGAGCACTCTCGTAAATTTTCGGGACGTTGTATTTCTTCACAACCAGGACCGAAACCCTAGGCCGAACAAAATGGTCGGATGCGAAGTGAAATTTTTTCGCTCGAAATTTTGCGAGCAAGTGCGGAACTTCTAGGCAATCATATCGGCAGGTGACACGAAGTGATTGGAGTTCGTTTGCCCCCCCATTTTCTTTAACGAACGATAACTTTTTCTGAAAATAACAAGTGCCCCGATCCCGGCCGAAACGACTCGAATTACACTTCGAGACCCCCCGACATGATCGCAACGATGCACAGAGCACCCTCGTAAATTTTCGGGACGTTGTATTTTTTCACAACCAGGACCGAAACCCTAGGCCGAACAAAATGGTCGGATGCGAAGTGAAATTTTTTCGCTCGAAATTTTGCGAGCATGTGCGGTACTTCTAGGCAATCATATCGGCAGGTGACACGAAGTGATTCGAGTTCGTTTGCCCCCCCATTTTCTTTAACGAACGATAACTTTTTCTGAAAATAACAAGTGCCCCGATCCCGGCCGAAACGACTCGAATTACACTTCGAGACCCCCCGACATGATCGCCACAATGCACAGAGCACCCTCGTAAATTTTCGGGACGTTGTATTTCTTCCCAACCAGGACCGAAACCCTAGGCCGAACAAAATGGTCGGATGCGAAGTGAAATTTTTTCGCTCGAAATTTTACAAATATGTGCAGAACTTTTAGGAAATCATATCGGCAGGTGACACGAAGTTATTCGAGTTCGTTTGCCCCCCCATTTTCTTTAACGAACGATAACTTTTTCTGAAAATAACAAGTGCCCCGATCCCTGCCGAAACGACTCGAATTACACTTCGAGACCCCCCGACATGATCGCCACGATGCACAGAGCACCCTCGTAAATTTTCGGGACGTTGTATTTCTTCACAACCAGGACCGAAACCCTAGGCCGAACAAAATGGTCGGATGCGAAGTGAAATTTTTTCGCTCGAAATTTTACAAATATGTGCAGAACTTTTAGGAAATCATATCGGCAGGTGACACGAAGTTATTCGAGTTCGTTTGCCCCCCCATTTTCTTTAACGAACGATAACTTTTTCTGAAAATAACAAGTGCCCCGATCCCGGCCGAAACGACTCGAATTACACTTCGAGACCCCCCGACATGATCGCCACGATGCACAGAGCACCCTCGGAAATTTTCAGGACGTTGTATTTTTTCACAACCAGGACCGAAACCCTAGGCCGAACAAAATGGTCGGATGCGAAGTGAAATTTTTTCGCTCGAAATTTTGGGAGCAAGTGCGGAACTTCTAGGCAATCATATCGGCAGGTGACACGAAGTGATTCGAGTTCGTTTGCCCCCCCATTTTCTTTAACGAACGATAACTTTTTCTGAAAATAACAAGTGCCCCGATCCCGGCCGAAACGACTCGAATTACACTTCGAGACCCCCCGACATGATCGCAACGATGCACAGAGCACCCTCGTAAATTTTCGGGACGTTGTATTTTTTCACAACCAGGACCGAAACCCTAGGCCGAACAAAATGGTCGGATGCGAAGTGAAATTTTTTCGCTCGAAATTTTACAAATATGTGCAGAACTTCTAGGCAATCATATCGGCAGGTGACACGAAGTTATTCGAGTTCGTTTGCCCCCACATTTTCTTTAACGAACGATAACTTTTTCTGAAAATAACAAGTGTCCCGATCCCGGCCGAAACGACTCGAATTACACTTCGAGACCCCCCGACATGATCGCCACGATGCACAGAGCACCCTCGTAAATTTTCGGGACGTTGTATTTTTTCACAACCAGGACCGAAACCCTAGGCCGAACAAAATGGTCGGATGCGAAGTGAAATTTTTTCGCTCGAAATTTTACAAATATGTGCAGAACTTCTAGGCAATCATATCGGCAGGTGACACGAAGTTATTCGAGTTCGTTTGCCCCCCCATTTTCTTTAACGAACGATAACTTTTTCTGAAAATAACAAGTGCCCCGATCCCGGCCGAAACGACTCGAATTACACTTCGAGACCCCCCGACATGATCGCCACGATGCACAGAGCACCCTCGTAAATTTTCGGGACGTTGTATTTTATCACAACCAGGACCGAAACCCTAGGCCGAACAAAATGGTCGGATGCGAAGTGAAATTTTTTCGCTCGAAATTTTGCGAGCAAGTGCGGAACTTCTAGGCAATCATATCGGCAGGTGACACGAAGTGATTCGAGTTCGTTTGCCCCCCCATTTTCTTTAACGAACGATAACTTTTTCTGAAAATAACAAGTGCCCCGATCCCGGCCGAAACGACTTGAATTACACTTCGAGACCCCCCGACATGATCGCAACGATGCACAGAGCACCCTCGTAAATTTTCGGGACGTTGTATTTTTTCACAACCAGGACCGAAACCCTAGGCCGAACAAAATGGTCGGATGCGAAGTGAAATTTTCTCGCTCGAAATTTTGCGAGCATGTGCGGAACTTCAAGGCAATCATATCGGCAGGTGACACGAAGTGATTCAAGTTCGTTTGCCCCCCCATTTTCTTTAACGAACGATAACTTTTTCTGAAAATAACAAGTGCCCCGATCCCGGCCGAAACGACCCGAATTACACTTCGAGACCCCCCGACATGATCGCCACGATGCACAGAGCACCCTCGTAAATTTTCAGGACGTTGTATTTTTTCACAACCAGGACCGAAACCCTAGGCCGAACAAAATGGTCGGATGCGAAGTGAAATTTTTTCGCTCGAAATTTTGCGAGCAAGTGCGGAACTTCTAGGCAATCATATCGGCAGGTGACACGAAGTGATTCGAGTTCGTTTGCCCCCCCATTTTCTTTAACGAACGATAACTTTTTCTGAAAATAACAAGTGCCCCGATCCCGGCCGAAACGACTCGAATTACACTTCGAGACCCCCCGACATGATCGCCACGATGCACAGAGCACCCTCGTAAATTTTCGGGACGTTGTATTTCTTCACAACCAGGACCGAAACCCTAGGCCGAACAAAATGGTCGGATGCGAAGTGAAATTTTTTCGCTCGAAATTTTGCGAGCAAGTGCGGAACTTCTAGGCAATCATATCGGCAGGTGACACGAAGTGATTCGAGTTCGTTTGCCCCCCCATTTTCTTTAACGAACGATAACTTTTTCTGAAAATAACAAGTGCCCCGATCCCGGCCGAAACGACCCGAATTACACTTCGAGACCCCCCGACATGATCGCCACGATGCACAGAGCACCCTCGTAAATTTTCAGGACGTTGTATTTTTTCACAACCAGGACCGAAACCCTAGGCCGAACAAAATGGTCGGATGCGAAGTGAAATTTTTTCGCTCGAAATTTTGCGAGCAAGTGCGGAACTTCTAGGCAATCATATCGGCAGGTGACACGAAGTGATTCGAGTTCGTTTGCCCCCCCATTTTCTTTAACGAACGATAACTTTTTCTGAAAATAACAAGTGCCCCGATCCCGGCCGAAACGACTCGAATTACACTTCGAGACCCCCCGACATGATCGCCACGATGCACAGAGCACCCTCGTAAATTTTCGGGACGTTGTATTTCTTCACAACCAGGACCGAAACCCTAGGCCGAACAAAATGGTCGGATGCGAAGTGAAATTTTTTCGCTCGAAATTTTACAAATATGTGCAGAACTTTTAGGAAATCATATCGGCAGGTGACACGAAGTTATTCGAGTTCGTTTGCCCCCCCCCCCATCTTCTTTAATGAACGATAACTTTTTCTTAAAATAAGAAGTGCCCCGATCCCGGCCGAAACGACTCGAATTACACTTCGAGACCCCCCGACATGATCGCCACGATGCACAGAGCACCCTCGTAAATTTTCGGGACGTTGTATTTTTTCGCAACCAGGACCGAAACCCTAGGCCGAACAAAATGGTCGGATGCGAAGTCAAATTTTTTCGCTCGAAATTTTACGAGCATGTGCGGAACTTCTAGGCAATCATATCGGCAGGTGACACGAAGTGATTGAAGTTCGTTTGCCCCCCCATTTTCTTTAACGAACGATAACTTTTTCTGAAAATAACAAGTGCCCCGATCCCGGCCGAAACGACTCGAATTACACTTCGAGACCCCCCGACATGATCGCCACGATGCACAGAGCACCCTCGTAAATTTTCGGGACGTTGTATTTCTTCACAACCAGGACCGAAACCCTAGGCCGAACAAAATGGTCGGATGCGAAGTGAAATTTTCTCGCTCGAAATTTTGCGAGCATGTGCGGAACTTCAAGGCAATCATATCGGCAGGTGACACGAAGTGATTCGAGTTCGTTTGCCCCCCCATTTTCTTTAACGAACGATAACTTTTTCTGAAAATAACAAGTGCCCCGATCCCGGCCGAAACGACTCGAATTACACTTCGAGACCCCCCGACATGATCGCCACGATGCACAGAGCACCCTCGTAAATTTTCGGGACGTTGTATTTTTTCACAACCAGGACCGAAACCCTAGGCCGAACAAAATGGTCGGATGCGAAGTGAAATTTTCTCGCTCGAAATTTTGCGAGCATGTGCGGAACTTCAAGGCAATCATATCGGCAGGTGACACGAAGTGATTCAAGTTCGTTTGCCCCCCCATTTTCTTTAACGAACGATAACTTTTTCTGAAAATAACAAGTGCCCCGATCCCGGCCGAAACGACTCGAATTACACTTCGAGACCCCCCGACATGATCGCCACGATGCACAGAGCACCCTCGTAAATTTTCGGGACGTTGTATTTCTTCACAACCAGGACCGAAACCCTAGGCCGAACAAAATGGTCGGATGCGAAGTGAAATTTTCTCGCTCGAAATTTTGCGAGCATGTGCGGAACTTCAAGGCAATCATATCGGCAGGTGACACGAAGTGATTCGAGTTCGTTTGCCCCCCCCATTTTCTTTAACGAACGATAACTTTTTCTGAAAATAACAAGTGCCCCGATCCCGGCCGAAACGACTCGAATTACACTTCGAGACCCCCCGACATGATCGCCACGATGCACAGAGCACCCTCGTAAATTTTCGGGACGTTGTATTTCTTCACAACCAGGACCGAAACCCTAGGCCGAACAAAATGGTCGGATGCGAAGTGAAATTTTTTCGCTCGAAATTTTGCGAGCAAGTGCGGAACTTCTAGGCAATCATATCGGCAGGTGACACGAAGTGATTCGAGTTCGTTTGCCCCCCCATTTTCTTTAACGAACGATAACTTTTTCTGAAAATAACAAGTGCCCCGATCCCGGCCGAAACGACCCGAATTACACTTCGAGACCCCCCGACATGATCGCCACGATGCACAGAGCACCCTCGTAAATTTTCAGGACGTTGTATTTTTTCACAACCAGGACCGAAACCCTAGGCCGAACAAAATGGTCGGATGCGAAGTGAAATTTTTTCGCTCGAAATTTTGCGAGCAAGTGCGGAACTTCTAGGCAATCATATCGGCAGGTGACACGAAGTGATTCGAGTTCGTTTGCCCCCCCATTTTCTTTAACGAACGATAACTTTTTCTGAAAATAACAAGTGCCCCGATCCCGGCCGAAACGACTCGAATTACACTTCGAGACCCCCCGACATGATCGCCACGATGCACAGAGCACCCTCGTAAATTTTCGGGACGTTGTATTTCTTCACAACCAGGACCGAAACCCTAGGCCGAACAAAATGGTCGGATGCGAAGTGAAATTTTTTCGCTCGAAATTTTACAAATATGTGCAGAACTTTTAGGAAATCATATCGGCAGGTGACACGAAGTTATTCGAGTTCGTTTGCCCCCCCCCCCATCTTCTTTAATGAACGATAACTTTTTCTTAAAATAAGAAGTGCCCCGATCCCGGCCGAAACGACTCGAATTACACTTCGAGACCCCCCGACATGATCGCCACGATGCACAGAGCACCCTCGTAAATTTTCGGGACGTTGTATTTTTTCGCAACCAGGACCGAAACCCTAGGCCGAACAAAATGGTCGGATGCGAAGTCAAATTTTTTCGCTCGAAATTTTACGAGCATGTGCGGAACTTCTAGGCAATCATATCGGCAGGTGACACGAAGTGATTGAAGTTCGTTTGCCCCCCCATTTTCTTTAACGAACGATAACTTTTTCTGAAAATAACAAGTGCCCCGATCCCGGCCGAAACGACTCGAATTACACTTCGAGACCCCCCGACATGATCGCCACGATGCACAGAGCACCCTCGTAAATTTTCGGGACGTTGTATTTCTTCACAACCAGGACCGAAACCCTAGGCCGAACAAAATGGTCGGATGCGAAGTGAAATTTTCTCGCTCGAAATTTTGCGAGCATGTGCGGAACTTCAAGGCAATCATATCGGCAGGTGACACGAAGTGATTCGAGTTCGTTTGCCCCCCCATTTTCTTTAACGAACGATAACTTTTTCTGAAAATAACAAGTGCCCCGATCCCGGCCGAAACGACTTGAATTACACTTCGAGACCCCCCGACATGATCGCAACGATGCACAGAGCACCCTCGTAAATTTTCGGGACGTTGTATTTTTTCACAACCAGGACCGAAACCCTAGGCCGAACAAAATGGTCGGATGCGAAGTGAAATTTTCTCGCTCGAAATTTTGCGAGCATGTGCGGAACTTCAAGGCAATCATATCGGCAGGTGACACGAAGTGATTCAAGTTCGTTTGCCCCCCCATTTTCTTTAACGAACGATAACTTTTTCTGAAAATAACAAGTGCCCCGATCCCAGCCGAAACGACTCGAATTACACTTCGAGACCCCCCGACATGATCGCCACGATGCACAGAGCACCCTCGTAAATTTTCAGGACGTTGTATTTTTTCACAACCAGGACCGAAACCCTAGGCCGAACAAAATGGTCGGATGCGAAGTGAAATTTTTTCGCTCGAAATTTTGCGAGCAAGTGCGGAACTTCTAGGCAATCATATCGGCAGGTGACACGAAGTGATTCGAGTTCGTTTGCCCCCCATTTTCTTTAACGAACGATAACTTTTTCTGAAAATAACAAGTGCCCCGATCCCGGCCGAAACGACTCGAATTACACTTCGAGACCCCCCGACATGATCGCCACGATGCACAGAGCACCCTCGTAAATTTTCGGGACGTTGTATTTCTTCACAACCAGGACCGAAACCCTAGGCCGAACAAAATGGTCGGATGCGAAGTGAAATTTTTTCGCTCGAAATTTTACAAATATGTGCAGAACTTTTAGGAAATCATATCGGCAGGTGACACGAAGTTATTCGAGTTCGTTTGCCCCCCCCCCCCATCTTCTTTAATGAACGATAACTTTTTCTTAAAATAAGAAGTGCCCCGATCCCGGCCGAAACGACTCGAATTACACTTCGAGACCCCCCGACATGATCGCCACGATGCACAGAGCACCCTCGTAAATTTTCGGGACGTTGTATTTTTTCACAACCAGGACCGAAACCCTAGGCCGAACAAAATGGTCGGATGCGAAGTGAAATTTTCTCGCTCGAAATTTTGCGAGCATGTGCGGAACTTCAAGGCAATCATATCGGCAGGTGACACGAAGTGATTCAAGTTCGTTTGCCCCCCCATTTTCTTTAACGAACGATAACTTTTTCTGAAAATAACAAGTGCCCCGATCCCGGCCGAAACGACTCGAATTACACTTCGAGACCCCCCGACATGATCGCCACGATGCACAGAGCACCCTCGTAAATTTTCAGGACGTTGTATTTTTTCACAACCAGGACCGAAACCCTAGGCCGAACAAAATGGTCGGATGCGAAGTGAAATTTTTTCGCTCGAAATTTTGCGAGCAAGTGCGGAACTTCTAGGCAATCATATCG
Organism: Corylus avellana; assembly: GCF_965113065.1. Classification (NCBI taxonomy): domain Eukaryota; kingdom Viridiplantae; phylum Streptophyta; class Magnoliopsida; order Fagales; family Betulaceae; genus Corylus; species Corylus avellana. The sequence continues at coordinate 11,959,323 of NC_142499.1, forward strand.
GCAGGTGACACGAAGTGATTCGAGTTCGTTTGCCCCCCCATTTTCTTTAACGAACGATAACTTTTTCTGAAAATAACAAGTGCCCCGATCCCGGCCGAAACGACTCGAATTACACTTCGAGACCCCCCGACATGATCGCCACGATGCACAGAGCACCCTCGTAAATTTTCGGGACGTTGTATTTCTTCACAACCAGGACCGAAACCCTAGGCCGAACAAAATGGTCGGATGCGAAGTGAAATTTTTTCGCTCGAAATTTTACAAATATGTGCAGAACTTTTAGGAAATCATATCGGCAGGTGACACGAAGTTATTCGAGTTCGTTTGCCCCCCCCCCCCATCTTCTTTAATGAACGATAACTTTTTCTTAAAATAAGAAGTGCCCCGATCCCGGCCGAAACGACTCGAATTACACTTCGAGACCCCCCGACATGATCGCCACGATGCACAGAGCACCCTCGTAAATTTTCGGGACGTTGTATTTTTTCGCAACCAGGACCGAAACCCTAGGCCGAACAAAATGGTCGGATGCGAAGTCAAATTTTTTCGCTCAAAATTTTACGAGCATGTGCGGAACTTCTAGGCAATCATATCGGCAGGTGACACGAAGTGATTGAAGTTCGTTTGCCCCCCCATTTTCTTTAACGAACGATAACTTTTTCTGAAAATAACAAGTGCCCCGATCCCGGCCGAAACGACTCGAATTACACTTCGAGACCCCCCGACATGATCGCCACGATGCACAGAGCACCCTCGTAAATTTTCGGGACGTTGTATTTTTTCACAACCAGGACCGAAACCCTTGGCCGAACAAAATGGTCGGATGCGAAGTGAAATTTTTTCGCTCGAAATTTTACAAATATGTGCAGAACTTCTAGGCAATCATATCGGCAGGTGACACGAAGTGATTCGAGTTCGTTTGCCCCCCCATTTTCTTTAACGAACGATAACTTTTTCTGAAAATAACAAGTGCCCCGATCCCGGCCGAAACGACTCGAATTACACTTCGAGACCCCCCGACATGATCGCCACGATGCACAGAGCACCCTCGTAAATTTTCGGGACGTTGTATTTCTTCACAACCAGGACCGAAACCCTAGGCCGAACAAAATGGTCGGATGCGAAGTGAAATTTTTTCGCTCGAAATTTTACAAATATGTGCAGAACTTTTAGGAAATCATATCGGCAGGTGACACGAAGTTATTCGAGTTTGTTTGCCCCCCCATCTTCTTTAATGAACGATAACTTTTTCTTAAAATAACAAGAGCCCCGATCCCGGCCGAAACGACTCGAATTACACTTCGAGACCCCCCGACATGATCGCCACGATGCACAGAGCACCCTCGTAAATTTTCGGCACGTTGTATTTCTTCACAACCAGGACCGAAACCCTAGGCCGAACAAAATGGTCGGATGTGAAGTGAAATTTTTTCGCTCGAAATTTTGCGAGCAAGTGCGGAACTTCTAGGCAATCATATCGGCAGGTGACACGAAGTGATTGGAGTTCGTTTGCCCCCCCATTTTCTTTAACGAACGATAACTTTTTCTGAAAATAACAAGTGCCCCGATCCCGGCCGAAACGACTCGAATTACACTTCGAGACCCCCCGACATGATCGCAACGATGCACAGAGCACCCTCGTAAATTTTCGGGACGTTGTATTTTTTCACAACCAGGACCGAAACCTTAGGCCGAACAAAATGGTCGGATGCGAAGTGAAATTTTTTCGCTCGAAATTTTGCGAGCATGTGCGGTACTTCTAGACAATCATATCGGCAGGTGACACGAAGTGATTCGAGTTCGTTTGCCCCCCCATTTTCTTTAACGAACGATAACTTTTTCTGAAAATAACAAGTGCCCCGATCCCGGCCGAAACGACTCGAATTACACTTCGAGACCCCCCGACATGATCGCCACGATGCACAGAGCACCCTCGTAAATTTTCGGGACGTTGTATTTCTTCACAACCAGGACCGAAACCCTAGGCCGAACAAAATGGTCGAATGCGAAGTGAAATTTTTTCGCTCGAAATTTTACAAATATGTGCAGAACTTTTAGGAAATCATATCGGCAGGTGACACGAAGTTATTCGAGTTCGTTTGCCCCCCCATTTTCTTTAACGAACGATAACTTTTTCTGAAAATAACAAGTGCCCCGATCCCTGCCGAAACGACTCGAATTACACTTCGAGACCCCCCGACATGATCGCCACGATGCACAGAGCACCCTCGTAAATTTTCGGGACGTTGTATTTCTTCACAACCAGGACCGAAACCCTAGGCCGAACAAAATGGTCGGATGCGAAGTGAAATTTTTTCGCTCGAAATTTTACAAATATGTGCAGAACTTTTAGGAAATCATATCGGCAGGTGACACGAAGTTATTCGAGTTCGTTTGCCCCCCCATCTTCTTTAATGAACGATAACTTTTTCTGAAAATAACAAGTGCCCCGATCCCGGCCGAAACGACTCGAATTACTCTTCGAGACCCCCCGACATGATCGCCACGATGCACAGAGCACCCTCGTAAATTTTCGGGACGTTGTATTTTTTCACAACCAGGACCGAAACCCTAGGCCGAACAAAATGGTCGGATGCGAAGTGAAATTTTTTCGCTCGAAATTTTGCGAGCAAGTGCGGAACTTCTAGGCAATCATATCGGCAGGTGACACGAAGTGATTGGAGTTCGTTTGCCCCCCCATTTTCTTTAACGAACGATAACTTTTTTCTGAAAATAACAAGTGCCCCGATCCCGGCCGAAACGACTCGAATTACACTTCGAGACCCCCCGACATGATCGCAACGATGCACAGAGCACCCTCGTAAATTTTCGGGACGTTGTATTTTTTCACAACCAGGACCGAAACCCTAGGCCGAACAAAATGGTCGGATGCGAAGTGAAATTTTTTCGCTCGAAATTTTGCGAGCATGTGCGGTACTTCTAGGCAATCATATCGGCAGGTGACACGAAGTGATTCGAGTTCGTTTGCCCCCTCATTTTCTTTAACGAACGATAACTTTTTCTGAAAATAACAAGTGCCCCGATCCCGGCCGAAACGACTCGAATTACACTTCGAGACCCCCCGACATGATCGCCACGATGCACAGAGCACCCTCGTAAATTTTCGGGACGTCGTATTTCTTCACAACCAGGACCGAAACCCTAGGCCGAACAAAATGGTCGGATGCGAAGTGAAATTTTTTCGCTCGAAATTTTACAAATATGTGCAGAACTTTTAGGAAATCATATCGGCAGGTGACACGAAGTTATTCGAGTTCGTTTGCCCCCCCATTTTCTTTAACGAACGATAACTTTTTCTGAAAATAACAAGTGCCCCGATCCCCGCCGAAACGACTCGAATTACACTTCGAGACCCCCCGACATGATCGCCACGATGCACAGAGCACCCTCGTAAATTTTCGGGACGTTGTATTTTTTCACAACCAGGACCGAAACCCTAGGCCGAACAAAATGGTCGGATGCGAAGTGAAATTTTTTCGCTCGAAATTTTGCGAGCAAGTGCGGAACTTCTAGGCAATCATATCGGCAGGTGACACGAAGTGATTCGAGTTCGTTTGCCCCCCCATTTTCTTTAACGAACGATAACTTTTTCTGAAAATAACAAGTGCCCCGATCCCGGCCGAAACGACTCGAATTACACTTCGAGACCCCCCGACATGATCGCAACGATGCACAGAGCACCCTCGTAAATTTTTGGGACGTTGTATTTTTTCACAACCAGGACCGAAACCCTAGGCCGAACAAAATGGTCGGATGCGAAGTGAAATTTTTTCGCTCGAAATTTTGCGAGCATGTGCGGAACTTCTAGGCAATCATATCGGCAGGTGACACGAAGTGATTCGAGTTCGTTTGCCCCCCCATTTTCTTTAACGAACGATAACTTTTTCTGAAAATAACAAGTGCCCCGATCCCGGCCGAAACGACTCGAATTACACTTCGAGACCCCCCGACATGATCGCCACGATGCACAGAGCACCCTCGTAAATTTTCGGGACGTTGTATTTCTTCACAACCAGGACCGAAACCCTAGGCCGAACAAAATGGTCGGATGCGAAGTGAAATTTTTTCGCTCGAAATTTTACAAATATGTGCAGAACTTTTAGGAAATCATATCGGCAGGTGACACGAAGTTATTCGAGTTCGTTTGCCCCCCCATCTTCTTTAATGAACGATAACTTTTTCTTAAAATAACAAGTGCCCCGATCCCGGCCGAAACGACTCGAATTACACTTCGAGACCCCCCGACATGATCGCCACGATGAACAGAGCACCCTCGTAAATTTTCGGGACGTTGTATTTTTTCACAACCAGGACCGAAACCCTAGGCCGAACAAAATGGTCGGATGCGAAGTGAAATTTTTTCCCTCGAAATTTTACGAGCATGTGCGGAACTTCTAGGCAATCATATCGGCAGGTGACACGAAGTGATTCGAGTTCGTTTGCCCCCCCATTTTCTTTAACGAACGATAACTTTTTCTGAAAATAACAAGTGCCCCGATCCCGGCCGAAACGACTCGAATTACACTTCGAGACCCGCCGACATGATCGCCACGATGCACAGAGCACCCTCGTAAATTTTCGGGACGTTGTATTTTTTCACAACCAGGACCGAAACCCTAGGCCGAACAAAATGGTCGGATGCGAAGTGAAATTTTTTCGCTCGAAATTTTGCGAGCAAGTGCGGCACTTCTAGGCAATCATATCGGCAGGTGACACGAAGTGATTCGAGTTCGTTTGCCCCCCCATTTTCTTTAACGAACGATAACTTTTTCTGAAAATAACAAGTGCCCCGATCCCGGCCGAAACGACTCGAATTACACTTCGAGACCCCCCGACATGATCGCCACGATGCACAGAGCACCCTCGTAAATTTTCGGGACGTTGTATTTTTTCACAACCAGGACCGAAACCCTAGGCCGAACAAAATGGTCGGATGCGAAGTGAAATTTTTTCGCTCGAAATTTTGCGAGCAAGTCCGGCACTTCTAGGCAATCATATCGGCAGGTGACACGAAGTGATTCGAGTTCGTTTGCCCCCCCATTTTCTTTAACGAACGATAACTTTTTCTGAAAATAACAAGTGCCCCGATCCCGGCCGAAACGACTCGAATTACACTTCGAGACCCGCCGACATGATCGCCACGATGCACAGAGCACCCTCGTAAATTTTCGGGACGTTGTATTTCTTCACAACCAGGACCGAAACCCTAGGCCGAACAAAATGGTCGGATGCGAAGTGAAATTTTTTCGCTCGAAATTTTACAAATATGTGCAGAACTTTTAGGAAATCATATCGGCAGGTGACACGAAGTTATTCGAGTTCGTTTGCCCCCCCATCTTCTTTAAGGAACGATAACTTTTTCTTAAAATAACAAGTGCCCCGATCCCGGCCGAAACGACTCGAATTACACTTCGAGACCCCCCGACATGATCGCCACGATGCACAGAGCACCCTCGTAAATTTTCGGGACGTTGTATTTTTTCACAACCAGGACCGAAACCCTAGGCCGAACAAAATGGTCGGATGCGAAGTTAAATTTTTTCGCTCGAAATTTTACGAGCATGTGCGGAACTTCTAGGCAATCATATCGGCAGGTGACACGAAGTGATTCGAGTTCGTTTGCCCCCCCATTTTCTTTAACGAACGATAACTTTTTCTGAAAATAACAAGTGCCCCGATCCCGGCCGAAACGACTCGAATTACACTTCGAGACCCGCCGACATGATCGCCACGATGCACAGAGCACCCTCGTAAATTTTCGGGACGTTGTATTTTTTCACAACCAGGACCGAAACCCTAGGCCGAAAAAAATGGTCGGATGCGAAGTGAAATTTTTTCGCTCGAAATTTTGCGAGCATGTGCGGAACTTCTAGGCAATCATATCGGCAGGTGACACGAAGTGATTCGAGTTCGTTTGCCCCCCCATTTTCTTTAACGAACGATAACTTTTTCTGAAAATAACAAGTGCCCCGATCCCGGCCGAAACGACTCGAATTACACTTCGAGACCCGCCGACATGATCGCCACGATGCACAGAGCACCCTCGTAAATTTTCGGGACGTTGTATTTTTTCACAACCAGGACCGAAACCCTAGGCCGAACAAAATGGTCGGATGCGAAGTGAAATTTTTTCGCTCGAAATTTTGCGAGCAAGTGCGGCACTTCTAGGCAATCATATCGGCAGGTGACACGAAGTGATTCGAGTTCGTTTGCCCCCCCATTTTCTTTAACGAACGATAACTTTTTCTGAAAATAACAAGTGCCCCGATCCCGGCCGAAACGACTCGAATTACACTTCGAGACCCCCCGACATGATCGCAACGATGCACAGAGCACCCTCGTAAATTTTCGGGACGTTGTATTTTTTCACAACCAGGACCGAAACCCTAGGCCGAACAAAATGGTCGGATGCGAAGTGAAATTTTTTCGCTCGAAATTTTGCGAGCATGTGCGGAACTTCTAGGCAATCATATCGGCAGGTGACACGAAGTGATTCGAGTTCGTTTGCCCCCCCATTTTCTTTAACGAACGATAACTTTTTCTGAAAATAACAAGTGCCCCGATCCCGGCCGAAACGACTCGAATTACACTTCGAGACCCCCCGACATGATCGCCACGATGCACAGAGCACCCTCGTAAATTTTCGGGACGTTGTATTTCTTCACAACCAGGACCGAAACCCTAGGCCGAACAAAATGGTCGGATGCGAAGTGAAATTTTTTCGCTCGAAATTTTACAAATATGTGCAGAACTTTTAGGAAATCATATCGGCAGGTGACACGAAGTTATTCGAGTTCGTTTGCCCCCCCATCTTCTTTAAGGAACGATAACTTTTTCTTAAAATAACAAGTGCCCCGATCCCGGCCGAAACGACTCGAATTAGACTTCGAGACCCCCCGACATGATCGCCACGATGCACAGAGCACCCTCGTAAATTTTCGGGACGTTGTATTTTTTCACAACCAGGACCGAAACCCTAGGCCGAACAAAATGGTCGGATGCGAAGTGAAATTTTTTCGCTCGAAATTTTACGAGCATGTGCGGAACTTCTAGGCAATCATATCGGCAGGTGACACGAAGTGATTCGAGTTCGTTTGCCCCCCCATTTTCTTTAACGAACGATAACTTTTTCTGCAAATAACAAGTGCCCCGATCCCGGCCGAAACGACTCGAATTACACTTCGAGACCCGCCGACATGATCGCCACGATGCACAGAGCACCCTCGTAAATTTTCGGGACGTTGTATTTTTTCACAACCAGGACCGAAACCCTAGGCCGAAAAAAATGGTCGGATGCGAAGTGAAATTTTTTCGCTCGAAATTTTGCGAGCATGTGCGGAACTTCTAGGCAATCATATCGGCAGGTGACACGAAGTGATTCGAGTTCGTTTGCCCCCCCATTTTCTTTAACGAACGATAACTTTTTCTGAAAATAACAAGTGCCCCGATCCCGGCCGAAACGACTCGAATTACACTTCGAGACCCCCCGACATGATCGCCACGATGCACAGAGCACCCTCGTAAATTTTCGGGACGTTGTATTTTTTCACAACCAGGACCGAAACCATAGGCCGAACAAAATGGTCGGATGCGAAGTGAAATTTTTTCGCTCGAAATTTTGCGAGCAAGTGCGGCACTTCTAGGCAATCATATCGGCAGGTGACACGAAGTGATTCGAGTTCGTTTGCCCCCCCATTTTCTTTAACGAACGATAACTTTTTCTGAAAATAACAAGTGCCCCGATCCCGGCCGAAACGACTCGAATTACACTTCGAGACCCCCCGACATGATCGCCACGATGCACAGAGCACCCTCGTAAATTTTCGGGACGTTGTATTTTTTCACAACCAGGACCGAAACCATAGGCCGAACAAAATGGTCGGATGCGAAGTGAAATTTTTTCGCTCGAAATTTTGCGAGCAAGTGCGGCACTTCTAGGCAATCATATCGGCAGGTGACACGAAGTGATTCGAGTTCGTTTGCCCCCCCATTTTCTTTAACGAACGATAACTTTTTCTGAAAATAACAAGTGCCCCGATCCCGGCCGAAACGACTCGAATTACACTTCGAGACCCCCCGACATGATCGCCACGATGCACAGAGCACCCTCGTAAATTTTCGGGACGTTGTATTTTTTCACAACCAGGACCGAAACCATAGGCCGAACAAAATGGTCGGATGCGAAGTGAAATTTTTTCGCTCGAAATTTTGCGAGCAAGTGCGGCACTTCTAGGCAATCATATCGGCAGGTGACACGAAGTGATTCGAGTTCGTTTGCCCCCCCATTTTCTTTAACGAACGATAACTTTTTCTGAAAATAACAAGTGCCCCGATCCCGGCCGAAACGACTCGAATTACACTTCGAGACCCCCCGACATGATCGCCACGATGCACAGAGCACCCTCGTAAATTTTCGGGACGTTGTATTTTTTCACAACCAGGACCGAAACCCTAGGCCGAACAAAATGGTCGGATGCGAAGTGAAATTTTTTCGCTCGAAATTTTACGAGCATGTGCGGAACTTCTAGGCAATCATATCGGCAGGTGACACGAAGTGATTCGAGTTCGTTTGCCCCCCCATTTTCTTTAACGAACGATAACTTTTTCTGAAAATAACAAGTGCCCCGATCCCGGCCGAAACGACTCGAATTACACTTCGAGACCCGCCGACATGATCGCCACGATGCACAGAGCACCCTCGTAAATTTTCGGGACGTTGTATTTTTTCACAACCAGGACCGAAACCTTAGGCCGAACAAAATGGTCGGATGCGAAGTGAAATTTTTTCGCTCGAAATTTTGCGAGCAAGTGCGGCACTTCTAGGCAATCATATCGGCAGGTGACACGAAGTGATTCGAGTTCGTTTGCCCCCCCATTTTCTTTAACGAACGATAACTTTTTCTGAAAATAACAAGTGCCCCGATCCCGGCCGAAACGACTCGAATTACACTTCGAGACCCGCCGACATGATCGCCACGATGCACAGAGCACCCTCGTAAATTTTCGGGACGTTGTATTTTTTCACAACCAGGACCGCAACCCTAGGCCGAACAAAATGGTCGGATGGGAAGTGAAATTTTTTCGCTCGAAATTTTGCGAGCATGTGCGGAACTTCAAGGCAATCATATCGGCAGGTGACACGAAGTGATTCGAGTTCGTTTGCCCCCCAATTTTCTTTAACGAACGATAACTTTTTCTGAAAATAACAAGTGCCCCGATCCCGGCCGAAACGACTCGAATTACACTTCGAGACCCGCCGACATGATCGCCACGATGCACAGAGCACCCTCGTAAATTTTCGGGACGTTGTATTTTTTCACAACCAGGACCGAAACCCTAGGCCGAACAAAATGGTCGGATGCGAAGTGAAATTTTTTCGCTCGAAATTTTGCGAGCATGTGCGGAACTTCTAGGCAATCATATCGGCAGGTGACACGAAGTGATTCGAGTTCGTTTGCCCCCCCATTTTCTTTAACGAACGATAACTTTTTCTGAAAATAACAAGTGCCCCGATCCCGGCCGAAACGACTCGAATTACACTTCGAGACCCCCCGACATGATCGCCACGATGCACAGAGCACCCTCGTAAATTTTCGGGACGTTGTATTTTTTCACAACCAGGACCGAAACCCTAGGCCGAAAAAAATGGTCGGATGCGAAGTGAAATTTTTTCGCTCGAAATTTTGCGAGCATGTGCGGAACTTCTAGGCAATCATATCGGCAGGTGACACGAAGTGATTCGAGTTCGTTTGCCCCCCCATTTTCTTTAACGAACGATAACTTTTTCTGAAAATAACAAGTGCCCCGATCCCGGCCGAAACGACTCGAATTACACTTCGAGACCCCCCGACATGATCGCCACGATGCACAGAGCACCCTCGTAAATTTTCGGGACGTTGTATTTTTTCACAACCAGGACCGAAACCATAGGCCGAACAAAATGGTCGGATGCGAAGTGAAATTTTTTCGCTCGAAATTTTGCGAGCAAGTGCGGCACTTCTAGGCAATCATATCGGCAGGTGACACGAAGTGATTCGAGTTCGTTTGCCCCCCCATTTTCTTTAACGAACGATAACTTTTTCTGAAAATAACAAGTGCCCCGATCCCGGCCGAAACGACTCGAATTACACTTCGAGACCCCCCGACATGATCGCCACGATGCACAGAGCACCCTCGTAAATTTTCGGGACGTTGTATTTCTTCACAACCAGGACCGAAACCCTAGGCCGAACAAAATGGTCGGATGCGAAGTGAAATTTTTTCGCTCGAAATTTTACAAATATGTGCAGAACTTTTAGGAAATCATATCGGCAGGTGACACGAAGTTATTCGAGTTCGTTTGCCCCCCCATCTTCTTTAAGGAACGATAACTTTTTCTTAAAATAACAAGTGCCCCGATCCCGGCCGAAACGACTCGAATTACACTTCGAGACCCCCCGACATGATCGCCACGATGCACAGAGCACCCTCGTAAATTTTCGGGACGTTGTATTTTTTCACAACCAGGACCGAAACCCTAGGCCGAACAAAATGGTCGGATGCGAAGTGAAATTTTTTCGCTCGAAATTTTACGAACATGTGCGGAACTTCTAGGCAATCATATCGGCAGGTGACACGAAGTGATTCGAGTTCGTTTGCCCCCCCATTTTCTTTAACGAACGATAACTTTTTCTGAAAATAACAAGTGCCCCGATCCCGGCCGAAACGACTCGAATTACACTTCGAGACCCGCCGACATGATCGCCACGATGCACAGAGCACCCTCGTAAATTTTTGGGACGTTGTATTTTTTCACAACCAGGACCGAAACCCTAGGCCGAACAAAATGGTCGGATGCGAAGTGAAATTTTTTCGCTCGAAATTTTACAAATATGTGCAGAACTTTTAGAAAATCATATCGGCAGGTGACACGAAGTTATTCGAGTTCGTTTGCCCCCCCATCTTCTTTAATGAACGATAACTTTTTCTTAAAATAACAAGTGCCCCGATCCCGGCCGAAACGACTCGAGTTACACTTCGAGACCCGCCGACATGATCGCCACGATGCACAGAGCACCCTCGTAAATTTTCGGGACGTTGTATTTTTTCACAACCAGGACCGAAACCCTAGGCCGAACAAAATGGTCGGATGCGAAGTGAAATTTTTTCGCTCGAAATTTTGCGAGCAAGTGCGGAACTTCTAGGCAATCATATCGGCAGGTGACACGAAGTGATTCGAGTTCGTTTGCCCCCCCATTTTCTTTAACGAACGATAACTTTTTCTGAAAATAACAAGTGCCCCGATCCCGGCCGAAACGACTCGAATTACACTTCGAGACCCCCCGACATGATCGCAACGATGCACAGAGCACCCTCGTAAATTTTCGGGACGTTGTATTTTTTCACAACCAGGACCGAAACCCTAGGCCGAACAAAATGGTCGGATGCGAAGTGAAATTTTTTCGCTCGAAATTTTGCGAGCATGTGCGGAACTTCAAGGCAATCATATCGGCAGGTGACACGAAGTGATTCGAGTTCGTTTGCCCCCCCATTTTCTTTAACGAACGATAACTTTTTCTGAAAATAACAAGTGCCCCGATCCCGGCCGAAACGACTCGAATTACACTTCGAGACCCCCCGACATGATCGCCACGATGCACAGAGCACCCTCGTAAATTTTTGGGACGTTGTATTTCTTCACAACCAGGACCGAAACCCTAGGCCGAACAAAATGGTCGGATGCGAAGTGAAATTTTTTCGCTCGAAATTTTACAAATATGTGCAGAACTTTTAGGAAATCATATCGGCAGGTGACACGAAGTTATTCGAGTTCGTTTGCCCCCCCATCTTCTTTAAGGAACGATAACTTTTTCTTAAAATAACAAGTGCCCCGATCCCGGCCGAAACACTCGAATTACACTTCGAGACCCCCCGACATGATCGCCACGATGCACAGAGCACCCTCGTAAATTTTCGGGACGTTGTATTTTTTCACAACCAGGACCGAAACCCTAGGCCGAACAAAATGGTCGGATGCGAAGTGAAATTTTTTCGCTCGAAATTTTACGAACATGTGCGGAACTTCTAGGCAATCATATCGGCAGGTGACACGAAGTGATTCGAGTTCGTTTGCCCCCCCATTTTCTTTAACGAACGATAACTTTTTCTGAAAATAACAAGTGCCCCGATCCCGGCCGAAACGACTCGAATTACACTTCGAGACCCGCCGACATGATCGCCACGATGCACAGAGCACCCTCGTAAATTTTTGGGACGTTGTATTTTTTCACAACCAGGACCGAAACCCTAGGCCGAACAAAATGGTCGGATGCGAAGTGAAATTTTTTCGCTCGAAATTTTACAAATATGTGCAGAACTTTTAGAAAATCATATCGGCAGGTGACACGAAGTTATTCGAGTTCGTTTGCCCCCCCATCTTCTTTAATGAACGATAACTTTTTCTTAAAATAACAAGTGCCCCGATCCCGGCCGAAACGACTCGAATTACACTTCGAGACCCCCCGACATGATCGCCACGATGCACAGAGCACCCTCGTAAATTTTCGGGACGTTGTATTTTTTCACAACCAGGACCGAAACCCTCGGCCGAACAAAATGGTCGGATGCGAAGTGAAATTTTTTCGCTCGAAATTTTACAAATATGTGCAGAACTTTTAGAAAATCATATCGGCAGGTGACACGAAGTTATTCGAGTTCGTTTGCCCCCCCATCTTCTTTAATGAACGATAACTTTTTCTTAAAATAACAAGTGCCCCGATCCCGGCCGAAACGACTCGAATTACACTTCGAGACCCCCCGACATGATCGCCACGATGCACAGAGCACCCTCGTAAATTTTCGGGACGTTGTATTTTTTCACAACCAGGACCGAAACCCTAGGCCGAACAAAATGGTCGGATGCGAAGTGAAATTTTTTCGCTCGAAATTTTATGAGCATGTGCGGAACTTCCAGGCAATCATATCGGTAGGTGACACGAAGTGATTCGAGTTCGTTTGCCCCCCCATTTTCTTTAACGAACGATAACTTTTTCTGAAAATAACAAGTGCCCCGATCCCGGCCGAAACGACTCGAATTACACTTCGAGACCCGCCCACATGATCGCCACGATGCACAGAGCACCCTCGTAAATTTTCGGGACGTTGTATTTCTTCACAACCAGGACCGAAACCCTAAGCCGAACAAAATGGTCGGATGCGAAGTGAAATTTTTTCGCTCGAAATTTTACAAATATGTGCAGAACTTTTAGGAAATCATATCGGCAGGTGACACGAAGTTATTCGAGTTCGTTTGCCCCCCCATCTTCTTTAATGAACGATAACTTTTTCTTAAAATAACAAGAGCCCCGATCCCGGCCGAAACGACTCGAATTACACTTCGAGACCCCCCGACATGATCGCCACGATGCACAGAGCACCCTCGTAAATTTTCGGGACGTTGTATTTTTTCACAACCAGGACCGAAACCCTAGGCCGAACAAAATGGTCGGATGCGAAGTGAAATTTTTTCGCTCGAAATATTACGAGCATGTGCGGAACTTCTAGGCAATCATATCGGCAGGTGACACGAAGTGATTCGAGTTCGTTTGCCCCCCCCATTTTCTTTAACGAACGATAACTTTTTCTGAAAATAACAAGTGCCCCGATCCCGGCCGAAACGACTCGAATTACACTTCGAGACCCGCCGACATGATCGCCACGATGCACAGAGCACCCTCGTAAATTTTCGGGACGTTGTATTTTTTCACAACCAGGACCGAAACCCTAGGCTGAACAAAATGGTCGGATGCGAAGTGAAATTTTTTCGCTCGAAATTTTGCGAGCAAGTGCGGAACTTCTATGCAATCATATCGGCAGGTGACACGAAGTGATTCGAGTTCGTTTGCCCCCCCATTTTCTTTAACGAACGATAACTTTTTCTGAAAATAACAAGTGCCCCGATCCCGGCCGAAACGACTCGAATTACACTTCGAGACCCGCCGACATGATCGCCACGATGCACAGAGCACCCTCGTAAATTTTTGGGACGTTGTATTTTTTCACAACCAGGACCGAAACCCTAGGCCGAACAAAATGGTCGGATGCGAAGTGAAATTTTTTCGCTCGAAATTTTGCGAGCAAGTGCGGAACTTCTAGGCAATCATATCGGCAGGTGACACGAAGTGATTCGAGTTCGTTTGCCCCACCATTTTCTTTAACGAACGATAACTTTTTCTGAAAATAACAAGTGCCCCGATCCCGGCCGAAACGACTCGAATTACACTTCGAGACCCCCCGACATGATCGCAACGATGCACAGAGCACCCTCGTAAATTTTCGGGACGTTGTATTTTTTCACAACCAGGACCGAAACCCAAGGCCGAACAAAATGGTCGGATGCGAGGTGAAATTTTTTAGCTCGAAATTTTGCGAGCATGTGCGGAACTTCAAGGCAATCATATCGGCAGGTGACACGAAGTGATTCGAGTTCGTTTGCCCCCCCATTTTCTTTAACGAACGATAACTTTTTCTGAAAATAAGAAGTGCCCCGATCCCGGCCGAAACGACTCGAATTACACTTCGAGACCCGCCGACATGATCGCCACGATGCACAGAGCACCCTCGTAAATTTTCGGGACGTTGTATTTTTTCACAACCAGGACCGAAACCCTAGGCCGAAAAAAATGGTCGGATGCGAAGTGAAATTTTTTCGCTCGAAATTTTGCGAGCATGTGCGGAACTTCTAGGCAATCATATCGGCAGGTGACACGAAGTGATTCGAGTTCGTTTGCCCCCCCATTTTCTTTAACGAACGATAACTTTTTCTGAAAATAACAAGTGCCCCGATCCCGGCCGAAACGACTCGAATTACACTTCGAGACCCCCCGACATGATCGCCACGATGCACAGAGCACCCTCGTAAATTTTCGGGACGTTGTATTTCTTCACAACCAGGACCGAAACCCTAGGCCGAACAAAATGGTCGGATGCGAAGTGAAATTTTTTCGCTCGAAATTTTACAAATATGTGCAGAACTTTTAGAAAATCATATCGGCAGGTGACACGAAGTTATTCGAGTTCGTTTGCCCCCCCATCTTCTTTAATGAACGATAACTTTTTCTTAAAATAACAAGTGCCCCGATCCCGGCCGAAACGACTCGAATTACACTTCGAGACCCCCCGACATGATCGCCACGATGCACAGAGCACCCTCGTAAATTTTCGGGACGTTGTATTTTTTCACAACCAGGACCGAAACCCTAGGCCGAACAAAATGGTCGGATGCGAAGTGAAATTTTTTCGCTCGAAATTTTATGAGCATGTGCGGAACTTCTAGGCAATCATATCGGTAGGTGACACGAAGTGATTCGAGTTCGTTTGCCCCCCCATTTTCTTTAACGAACGATAACTTTTTCTGAAAATAACAAGTGCCCCGATCCCGGCCGAAACGACTCGAATTACACTTCGAGACCCGCCGACATGATCGCCACGATGCACAGAGCACCCTCGTAAATTTTCGGGACGTTGTATTTCTTCACAACCCGGACCGAAACCCTAGGCCGAACAAAATGGTCGGATGCGAAGTGAAATTTTTTCGCTCGAAATTTTACAAATATGTGCAGAACTTTTAGGAAATCATATCGGCAGGTGACACGAAGTTATTCGAGTTCGTTTGCCCCCCCATCTTCTTTAATGAACGATAACTTTTTCTTAAAATAACAAGAGCCCCGATCCCGGCCGAAACGACTCGAATTACACTTCGAGACCCCCCGACATGATCGCCACGATGCACAGAGCACCCTCGTAAATTTTCGGGACGTTGTATTTTTTCACAACCAGGACCGAAACCCTAGGCCGAACAAAATGGTCGGATGCGAAGTGAAATTTTTTCGCTCGAAATATTACGAGCATGTACGGAACTTCTAGGCAATCATATCGGCAGGTGACACGAAGTGATTCGAGTTCGTTTGCCCCCCCCCATTTTCTTTAACGAACGATAACTTTTTCTGAAAATAACAAGTGCCCCGATCCCGGCCGAAACGACTCGAATTACACTTCGAGACCCGCCGACATGATCGCCACGATGCACAGAGCACCCTCGTAAATTTTCGGGACGTTGTATTTTTTCACAACCAGGACCGAAACCCTAGGCCGAACAAAATGGTCGGATGCGAAGTGAAATTTTTTCGCTCGAAATTTTGCGAGCAAGTGCGGAACTTCTAGGCAATCATATCGGCAGGTGACACGAAGTGATTCGAGTTCGTTTGCCCCCCCATTTTCTTTAACGAACGATAACTTTTTCTGAAAATAACAAGTGCCCCGATCCCGGCCGAAACGACTCGAATTACACTTCGAGACCCCCCGACATGATCGCAATGATGCACAGAGCACCCTCGTAAATTTTCGGGACGTTGTATTTTTTCACAACCAGGACCGAAACCCTAGGCCGAACAAAATGGTCGGATGCGAAGTGAAATTTTTTCGCTCGAAATTTTGCGAGCATGTGCGGAACTTCAAGGCAATCATATCGGCAGGTGACACGAAGTGATTCCAGTTCGTTTGCCCCCCCATTTTCTTTAACGAACGATAACTTTTTCTGAAAATAACAAGTGTCCCGATCCCGGCCGAAACGACTCGAATTACAATTCGAGACCCCCCGACATGATCGCCACGATGCACAGAGCACCCTCGTAAATTTTCGGGACGTTGTATTTCTTCACAACCAGGACCGAAACCCTAGGCCGAACAAAATGGTCGGATGCGAAGTGAAATTTTTTCGCTCGAAATTTTACAAATATGTGCAGAACTTTTAGAAAATCATATCGGCAGGTGACACGAAGTTATTCGAGTTCGTTTGCCCCCCCATCTTCTTTAATGAACGATAACTTTTTCTTAAAATAACAAGTGCCCCGATCCCGGCCGAAACGACTCGAATTACACTTCGAGACCCCCCGACATGATCGCCACGATGCACAGAGCACCCTCGTAAATTTTCGGGACGTTGTATTTTTTCACAACCAGGACCGAAACCCTAGGCCGAAAAAAATGGTCGGATGCGAAGTGAAATTTTTTCGCTCGAAATTTTGCGAGCATGTGCGGAACTTCTAGGCAATCATATCGGCAGGTGACACGAAGTGATTCGAGTTCGTTTGCCCCCCCATTTTCTTTAACGAACGATAACTTTTTCTGAAAATAACAAGTGCCCCGATCCCGGCCGAAACGACTCGAATTACACTTCGAGACCCCCCGACATGATCGCCACGATGCACAGAGCACCCTCGTAAATTTTCGGGACGTTGTATTTCTTCACAACCAGGACCGAAACCCTAGGCCGAACAAAATGGTCGGATGCGAAGTGAAATTTTTTCGCTCGAAATTTTACAAATATGTGCAGAACTTTTAGAAAATCATATCGGCAGGTGACACGAAGTTATTCGAGTTCGTTTGCCCCCCCATCTTCTTTAATGAACGATAACTTTTTCTTAAAATAACAAGTGCCCCGATCCCGGCCGAAACGACTCGAATTACACTTCGAGACCCCCCGACATGATCGCCACGATGCACAGAGCACCCTCGTAAATTTTCGGGACGTTGTATTTTTTCACAACCAGGACCGAAACCCTAGGCCGAACAAAATGGTCGGATGCGAAGTGAAATTTTTTCGCTCGAAATTTTATGAGCATGTGCGGAACTTCTAGGCAATCATATCGGTAGGTGACACGAAGTGATTCGAGTTCGTTTGCCCCCCCATTTTCTTTAACGAACGATAACTTTTTCTGAAAATAACAAGTGCCCCGATCCCGGCCGAAACGACTCGAATTACACTTCGAGACCCGCCGACATGATCGCCACGATGCACAGAGCACCCTCGTAAATTTTCGGGACGTTGTATTTCTTCACAACCCGGACCGAAACCCTAGGCCGAACAAAATGGTCGGATGCGAAGTGAAATTTTTTCGCTCGAAATTTTACAAATATGTGCAGAACTTTTAGGAAATCATATCGGCAGGTGACACGAAGTTATTCGAGTTCGTTTGCCCCCCCATCTTCTTTAATGAACGATAACTTTTTCTTAAAATAACAAGAGCCCCGATCCCGGCCGAAACGACTCGAATTACACTTCGAGACCCCCCGACATGATCGCCACGATGCACAGAGCACCCTCGTAAATTTTCGGGACGTTGTATTTTTTCACAACCAGGACCGAAACCCTAGGCCGAACAAAATGGTCGGATGCGAAGTGAAATTTTTTCGCTCGAAATATTACGAGCATGTGCGGAACTTCTAGGCAATCATATCGGCAGGTGACACGAAGTGATTCGAGTTCGTTTGCCCCCCCCATTTTCTTTAACGAACGATAACTTTTTCTGAAAATAACAAGTGCCCCGATCCCGGCCGAAACGACTCGAATTACACTTCGAGACCCGCCGACATGATCGCCACGATGCACAGAGCACCCTCGTAAATTTTCGGGACGTTGTATTTTTTCACAACCAGGACCGAAACCCTAGGCCGAACAAAATGGTCGGATGCGAAGTGAAATTTTTTCGCTCGAAATTTTGCGAGCAAGTGCGGAACTTCTAGGCAATCATATCGGCAGGTGACACGAAGTGATTCGAGTTCGTTTGCCCCCCCATTTTCTTTAACGAACGAAAACTTTTTCTGAAAATAACAAGTGCCCCGATCCCGGCCGAAACGACTCGAATTACACTTCGAGACCCCCCGACATGATCGCAATGATGCACAGAGCACCCTCGTAAATTTTCGGGACGTTGTATTTTTTCACAACCAGGACCGAAACCCTAGGCCGAACAAAATGGTCGGATGCGAAGTGAAATTTTTTCGCTCGAAATTTTGCGAGCATGTGCGGAACTTCAAGGCAATCATATCGGCAGGTGACACGAAGTGATTCCAGTTCGTTTGCCCCCCCATTTTCTTTAACGAACGATAACTTTTTCTGAAAATAACAAGTGCCCCGATCCCGGCCGAAACGACTCGAATTACACTTCGAGACCCGCCGACATGATCGCCACGATGCACAGAGCACCCTCGTAAATTTTCGGGACGTTGTATTTTTTCACAACCAGGACCGAAACCCTAGGCCGAACAAAATGGTCGGATGCGAAGTGAAATTTTTTCGCTCGAAATTTTGCGAGCAAGTGCGGAACTTCTAGGCAATCATATCGGCAGGTGACACGAAGTGATTCGAGTTCGTTTGCCCCCCCATTTTCTTTAATGAACGATAACTTTTTCTGAAAATAACAAGTGCCCCGATCCCGGCCGAAACGACTCGAATTACACTTCGAGACCCCCCGACATGATCGCAATGATGCACAGAGCACCCTCGTAAATTTTTGGGACATTGTATTTTTTCACAACCAGGACCGAAACCCTAGGCCGAACAAAATGGTCGGATGCGAAGTGAAATTTTTTCGCTCGAAATTTTGCGAGCATGTGCGGAACTTCAAGGCAATCATATCGGCAGGTGACACGAAGTGATTCCAGTTCGTTTGCCCCCCCATTTTCTTTAACGAACGATAACTTTTTCTGAAAATAACAAGTGCCCCGATCCCGGCCGAAACGACTCGAATTACACTTCGAGACCCGCCGACATGATCGCCACGATGCACAGAGCACCCTCGTAAATTTTCGGGACGTTGTATTTTTTCACAACCAGGACCGAAACCCTAGGCCGAACAAAATGGTCGGATGCGAAGTGAAATTTTTTCGCTCGAAATTTTGCGAGCATGTGCGGAACTTCAAGGCAATCATATCGGCAGGTGACACGAAGTGATTCGAGTTCGTTTGCCCCCCAATTTTCTTTAACGAACGATAACTTTTTCTGAAAATAACAAGTGCCCCGATCCCGGCCGAAACGACTCGAATTACACTTCGAGACCCGCCGACATGATCGCCACGATGCACAGAGCACCCTCGTAAATTTTCGGGACGTTGTATTTTTTCACAACCAGGACCGAAACCCTAGGCCGAACAAAATGGTCGGATGCGAAGTGAAATTTTTTCGCTCGAAATTTTGCGAGCAAGTGCGGAACTTCTAGGCAATCATATCGGCAGGTGACACGAAGTGATTCGAGTTCGTTTGCCCCCCCATTTTCTTTAACGAACGATAACTTTTTCTGAAAATAACAAGTGCCCCGATCCCGGCCGAAACGACTCGAATTACACTTCGAGACCCCCCGACATGATCGCAATGATGCACAGAGCACCCTCGTAAATTTTTGGGACATTGTATTTTTTCACAACCAGGACCGAAACCCTAGGCCGAACAAAATGGTCGGATGCGAAGTGAAATTTTTTCGCTCGAAATTTTGCGAGCATGTGCGGAACTTCAAGGCAATCATATCGGCAGGTGACACGAAGTGATTCCAGTTCGTTTGCCCCCCCATTTTCTTTAACGAACGATAACTTTTTCTGAAAATAACAAGTGCCCCGATCCCGGCCGAAACGACTCGAATTACACTTCGAGACCCGCCGACATGATCGCCACGATGCACAGAGCACCCTCGTAAATTTTCGGGACGTTGTATTTTTTCACAACCAGGACCGAAACCCTAGGCCGAACAAAATGGTCGGATGCGAAGTGAAATTTTTTCGCTCGAAATTTTGCGAGCATGTGCGGAACTTCAAGGCAATCATATCGGCAGGTGACACGAAGTGATTCGAGTTCGTTTGCCCCCCAATTTTCTTTAACGAACGATAACTTTTTCTGAAAATAACAAGTGCCCCGATCCCGGCCGAAACGACTCGAATTACACTTCGAGACCCCCCGACATGATCGCCACGATGCACAGAGCACCCTCGTAAATTTTCGGGACGTTGTATTTTTTCACAACCAGGACCGAAACCCTAGGCCGAACAAAATGGTCGGATGCGAAGTGAAATTTTTTCGCTCGAAATTTTGCGAGCATGTGCGGAACTTCTAGGCAATCATATCGGCAGGTGACACGAAGTGATTCGAGTTCGTTTGCCCCCCCATTTTCTTTAACGAACGATAACTTTTTCTGAAAATAACAAGTGCCCCGATCCCGGCCGAAACGACTCGAATTACACTTCGAGACCCCCCGACATGATCGCCACGATGCACAGAGCACCCTCGTAAATTTTCGGGACGTTGTATTTTTTCACAACCAGGACCGAAACCCTAGGCCGAACAAAATGGTCGGATGCGAAGTGAAATTTTTTCGCTCGAAATTTTACGAACATGTGCGGAACTTCTAGGCAATCATATCGGCAGGTGACACGAAGTGATTCGAGTTCGTTTGCCCCCCCATTTTCTTTAACGAACGATAACTTTTTCTGAAAATAACAAGTGCCCCGATCCCGGCCGAAACGACTCGAATTACACTTCGAGACCCCCCGACATGATCGCCACGATGCACAGAGCACCCTCGTAAATTTTCGGGACGTTGTATTTTTTCACAACCAGGACCGAAACCCTAGGCCGAACAAAATGGTCGGATGCGAAGTGAAATTTTTTCGCTCGAAATTTTACAAATATGTGCAGAACTTTTAGGAAATCATATCGGCAGGTGACACGAAGTTATTCGAGTTCGTTTGCCCCCCCATCTTCTTTAATGAACGATAACTTTTTCTTAAAATAACAAGAGCCCCGATCCCGGCCGAAACGACTCGAATTACACTTCGAGACCCCCCGACATGATCGCCACGATGCACAGAGCACCCTCGTAAATTTTCGGGACGTTGTATTTTTTCACAACCAGGACCGAAACCCTAGGCCGAACAAAATGGTCGGATGCGAAGTGAAATTTTTTCGCTCGAAATATTACGAGCATGTGCGGAACTTCTAGGCAATCATATCGGCAGGTGACACGAAGTGATTCGAGTTCGTTTGCCCCCCCCATTTTCTTTAACGAACGATAACTTTTTCTGAAAATAACAAGTGCCCCGATCCCGGCCGAAACGACTCGAATTACACTTCGAGACCCGCCGACATGATCGCCACGATGCACAGAGCACCCTCGTAAATTTTCGGGACGTTGTATTTTTTCACAACCAGGACCGAAACCCTAGGCCGAACAAAATGGTCGGATGCGAAGTGAAATTTTTTCGCTCGAAATTTTGCGAGCAAGTGCGGAACTTCTAGGCAATCATATCGGCAGGTGACACGAAGTGATTCGAGTTCGTTTGCCCCCCCATTTTCTTTAACGAACGATAACTTTTTCTGAAAATAACAAGTGCCCCGATCCCGGCCGAAACGACTCGAATTACACTTCGAGACCCCCCGACATGATCGCAATGATGCACAGAGCACCGTCGTAAATTTTCGGGACGTTGTATTTTTTCACAACCAGGACCGAAACCCTAGGCCGAACAAAATGGTCGGATGCGAAGTGAAATTTTTTCGCTCGAAATTTTACAAATATGTGCAGAACTTTTAGGAAATCATATCGGCAGGTGACACGAAGTTATTCGAGTTCGTTTGCCCCCCCATCTTCTTTAATGAACGATAACTTTTTCTTAAAATAACAAGAGCCCCGATCCCGGCCGAAACGACTCGAATTACACTTCGAGACCCCCCGACATGATCGCCACGATGCACAGAGCACCCTCGTAAATTTTCGGGACGTTGTATTTTTTCACAACCAGGACCGAAACCCTAGGCCGAACAAAATGGTCGGATGCGAAGTGAAATTTTTTCGCTCGAAATATTACGAGCATGTGCGGAACTTCTAGGCAATCATATCGGCAGGTGACACGAAGTGATTCGAGTTCGTTTGCCCCCCCCATTTTCTTTAACGAACGATAACTTTTTCTGAAAATAACAAGTGCCCCGATCCCGGCCGAAACGACTCGAATTACACTTCGAGACCCGCCGACATGATCGCCACGATGCACAGAGCACCCTCGTAAATTTTCGGGACGTTGTATTTTTTCACAACCAGGACCGAAACCCTAGGCCGAACAAAATGGTCGGATGCGAAGTGAAATTTTTTCGCTCGAAATTTTGCGAGCAAGTGCGGAACTTCTAGGCAATCATATCGGCAGGTGACACGAAGTGATTCGAGTTCGTTTGCCCCCCCATTTTCTTTAACGAACGATAACTTTTTCTGAAAATAACAAGTGCCCCGATCCCGGCCGAAACGACTCGAATTACACTTCGAGACCCCCCGACATGATCGCAATGATGCACAGAGCACCCTCGTAAATTTTCGGGACGTTGTATTTTTTCACAACCAGGACCGAAACCCTAGGCCGAACAAAATGGTCGGATGCGAAGTGAAATTTTTTCGCTCGAAATTTTGCGAGCATGTGCGGAACTTCAAGGCAATCATATCGGCAGGTGACACGAAGTGATTCCAGTTCGTTTGCCCCCCCATTTTCTTTAACGAACGATAACTTTTTCTGAAAATAACAAGTGCCCCGATCCCGGCCGAAACGACTCGAATTACACTTCGAGACCCGCCGACATGATCGCCACGATGCACAGAGCACCCTCGTAAATTTTCGGGACGTTGTATTTTTTCACAACCAGGACCGAAACCCTAGGCCGAACAAAATGGTCGGATGCGAAGTGAAATTTTTTCGCTCGAAATTTTGCGAGCAAGTGCGGAACTTCTAGGCAATCATATCGGCAGGTGACACGAAGTGATTCGAGTTCGTTTGCCCCCCCATTTTCTTTAACGAACGATAACTTTTTCTGAAAATAACAAGTGCCCCGATCCCGGCCGAAACGACTCGAATTACACTTCGAGACCCCCCGACATGATCGCAATGATGCACAGAGCACCCTCGTAAATTTTCGGGACGTTGTATTTTTTCACAACCAGGACCGAAACCCTAGGCCGAACAAAATGGTCGGATGCGAAGTGAAATTTTTTCGCTCGAAATTTTGCGAGCATGTGCGGAACTTCAAGGCAATCATATCGGCAGGTGACCCGAAGTGATTCCAGTTCGTTTGCCCCCCCATTTTCTTTAACGAACGATAACTTTTTCTGAAAATAACAAGTGCCCCGATCCCGGCCGAAACGACTCGAATTACACTTCGAGACCCGCCGACATGATCGCCACGATGCACAGAGCACCCTCGTAAATTTTCGGGACGTTGTATTTTTTCACAACCAGGACCGAAACCCTAGGCCGAACAAAATGGTCGGATGCGAAGTGAAATTTTTTCGCTCGAAATTTTGCGAGCATGTGCGGAACTTCAAGGCAATCATATCGGCAGGTGACACGAAGTGATTCGAGTTCGTTTGCCCCCCAATTTTCTTTAACGAACGATAACTTTTTCTGAAAATAACAAGTGCCCCGATCCCGGCCGAAACGACTCGAATTACACTTCGAGACCCCCCGACATGATCGCCACGATGCACAGAGCACCCTCGTAAATTTTCGGGACGTTGTATTTTTTCACAACCAGGACCGAAACCCTAGGCCGAACAAAATGGTCGGATGCGAAGTGAAATTTTTTCGCTCGAAATTTTGCGAGCAAGTGCGGAACTTCTAGGCAATCATATCGGCAGGTGACACGAAGTGATTCGAGTTCGTTTGCCCCCCCATTTTCTTTAACGAACGATAACTTTTTCTGAAAATAACAAGTGCCCCGATCCCGGCCGAAACGACTCGAATTACACTTCGAGACCCCCCGACATGATCGCAATGATGCACAGAGCACCCTCGTAAATTTTCGGGACGTTGTATTTTTTCACAACCAGGACCGAAACCCTAGGCCGAACAAAATGGTCGGATGCGAAGTGAAATTTTTTCGCTCGAAATTTTGCGAGCATGTGCGGAACTTCAAGGCAATCATATCGGCAGGTGACACGAAGTGATTCCAGTTCGTTTGCCCCCCCATTTTCTTTAACGAACGATAACTTTTTCTGAAAATAACAAGTGCCCCGATCCCGGCCGAAACGACTCGAATTACACTTCGAGACCCGCCGACATGATCGCCACGATGCACAGAGCACCCTCGTAAATTTTCGGGACGTTGTATTTTTTCACAACCAGGACCGAAACCCTAGGCCGAACAAAATGGTCGGATGCGAAGTGAAATTTTTTCGCTCGAAATTTTGCGAGCATGTGCGGAACTTCTAGGCAATCATATCGGCAGGTGACACGAAGTGATTCGAGTTCGTTTGCCCCCCAATTTTCTTTAACGAACGATAACTTTTTCTGAAAATAACAAGTGCCCCGATCCCGGCCGAAACGACTCGAATTACACTTCGAGACCCCCCGACATGATCGCCACGATGCACAGAGCACCCTCGTAAATTTTCGGGACGTTGTATTTTTTCACAACCAGGACCGAAACCCTAGGCCGAACAAAATGGTCGGATGCGAAGTGAAATTTTTTCGCTCGAAATTTTGCGAGCATGTGCGGAACTTCTAGGCAATCATATCGGCAGGTGACACGAAGTGATTCGAGTTCGTTTGCCCCCCCATTTTCTTTAACGAACGATAACTTTTTCTGAAAATAACAAGTGCCCCGATCCCGGCCGAAACGACTCGAATTACACTTCGAGACCCCCCGACATGATCGCCACGATGCACAGAGCACCCTCGTAAATTTTCGGGACGTTGTATTTTTTCACAACCAGGACCGAAACCCTAGGCCGAACAAAATGGTCGGATGCGAAGTGAAATTTTTTCGCTCGAAATTTTACGAACATGTGCGGAACTTCTAGGGAATCATATCGGCAGGTGACACGAAGTGATTCGAGTTCGTTTGCCCCCCCATTTTCTTTAACGAACGATAACTTTTTCTGAAAATAACAAGTGCCCCGATCCCGGCCGAAACGACTCGAATTACACTTCTAGACCCGCCGACATGATCGCCACGATGCACAGAGCACCCTCGTAAATTTTTGGGACGTTGTATTTTTTCACAACCAGGACCGAAACCCTAGGCCGAACAAAATGGTCGGATGCGAAGTGAAATTTTTTCGCTCGAAATTTTACAAATATGTGCAGAACTTTTAGAAAATCATATCGGCAGGTGACACGAAGTTATTCGAGTTCGTTTGCCCCCCCATCTTCTTTAATGAACGATAACTTTTTCTTAAAATAACAAGTGCCCCGATCCCGGCCGAAACGACTCGAATTACACTTCGAGACCCCCCGACATGATCGCCACGATGCACAGAGCACCCTCGTAAATTTTCGGGACGTTGTATTTTTTCACAACCAGGACCGAAACCCTAGGCCGAACAAAATGGTCGGATGCGAAGTGAAATTTTTTCGCTCGAAATTTTATGAGCATGTGCGGAACTTCCAGGCAATCATATCGGTAGGTGACACGAAGTGATTCGAGTTCGTTTGCCCCCCCATTTTCTTTAACGAACGATAACTTTTTCTGAAAATAACAAGTGCCCCGATCCCGGCCGAAACGACTCGAATTACACTTCGAGACCCGCCCACATGATCGCCACGATGCACAGAGCACCCTCGTAAATTTTCGGGACGTTGTATTTCTTCACAACCAGGACCGAAACCCTAAGCCGAACAAAATGGTCGGATGCGAAGTGAAATTTTTTCGCTCGAAATTTTACAAATATGTGCAGAACTTTTAGGAAATCATATCGGCAGGTGACACGAAGTTATTCGAGTTCGTTTGCCCCCCCATCTTCTTTAATGAACGATAACTTTTTCTTAAAATAACAAGAGCCCCGATCCCGGCCGAAACGACTCGAATTACACTTCGAGACCCCCCGACATGATCGCCACGATGCACAGAGCACCCTCGTAAATTTTTTCGCTCGAAATTTTGCGAGCAAGTGCGGAACTTCTAGGCAATCATATCGGTAGGTGACACGAAGTGATTCGAGTTCGTTTGCCCCCCCATTTTCTTTAACGAACGATAACTTTTTCTGAAAATAACAAGTGCCCCGATCCCGGCCGAAACGACTCGAATTACACTTCGAGACCCGCCGACATGATCGCCACGATGCACAGAGCACCCTCGTAAATTTTCGGGACGTTGTATTTCTTCACAACCCGGACCGAAACCCTAGGCCGAACAAAATGGTCGGATGCGAAGTGAAATTTTTTCGCTCGAAATTTTACAAATATGTGCAGAACTTTTAGGAAATCATATCGGCAGGTGACACGAAGTTATTCGAGTTCGTTTGCCCCCCCATCTTCTTTAATGAACGATAACTTTTTCTTAAAATAACAAGAGCCCCGATCCCGGCCGAAACGACTCGAATTACACTTCGAGACCCCCCGACATGATCGCCACGATGCACAGAGCACCCTCGTAAATTTTCGGGACGTTGTATTTTTTCACAACCAGGACCGAAACCCTAGGCCGAACAAAATGGTCGGATGCGAAGTGAAATTTTTTCGCTCGAAATATTACGAGCATGTGCGGAACTTCTAGGCAATCATATCGGCAGGTGACACGAAGTGATTCGAGTTCGTTTGCCCCCCCCCATTTTCTTTAACGAACGATAACTTTTTCTGAAAATAACAAGTGCCCCGATCCCGGCCGAAACGACTCGAATTACACTTCGAGACCCGCCGACATGATCGCCACGATGCACAGAGCACCCTCGTAAATTTTCGGGACGTTGTATTTTTTCACAACCAGGACCGAAACCCTAGGCCGAACAAAATGGTCGGATGCGAAGTGAAATTTTTTCGCTCGAAATTTTGCGAGCAAGTGCGGAACTTCTAGGCAATCATATCGGCAGGTGACACGAAGTGATTCGAGTTCGTTTGCCCCCCCATTTTCTTTAACGAACGATAACTTTTTCTGAAAATAACAAGTGCCCCGATCCCGGCCGAAACGACTCGAATTACACTTCGAGACCCCCCGACATGATCGCAATGATGCACAGAGCACCCTCGTAAATTTTCGGGACGTTGTATTTTTTCACAACCAGGACCGAAACCCTAGGCCGAACAAAATGGTCGGATGCGAAGTGAAATTTTTTCGCTCGAAATTTTGCGAGCATGTGCGGAACTTCAAGGCAATCATATCGGCAGGTGACACGAAGTGATTCCAGTTCGTTTGCCCCCCCATTTTCTTTAACGAACGATAACTTTTTCTGAAAATAACAAGTGCCCCGATCCCGGCCGAAACGACTCGAATTACACTTCGAGACCCGCCGACATGATCGCCACGATGCACAGAGCACCCTCGTAAATTTTCGGGACGTTGTATTTTTTCACAACCAGGACCGAAACCCTAGGCCGAACAAAATGGTCGGATGCGAAGTGAAATTTTTTCGCTCGAAATTTTGCGAGCAAGTGCGGAACTTCTAGGCAATCATATCGGCAGGTGACACGAAGTGATTCGAGTTCGTTTGCCCCCCCATTTTCTTTAACGAACGATAACTTTTTCTGAAAATAACAAGTGCCCCGATCCCGGCCGAAACGACTCGAATTACACTTCGAGACCCGCCGACATGATCGCCACGATGCACAGAGCACCCTCGTAAATTTTCGGGACGTTGTATTTTTTCACAACCAGGACCGAAACCCTAGGCCGAACAAAATGGTCGGATGCGAAGTGAAATTTTTTCGCTCGAAATTTTGCGAGCATGTGCGGAACTTCAAGGCAATCATATCGGCAGGTGACACGAAGTGATTCGAGTTCGTTTGCCCCCCAATTTTCTTTAACGAACGATAACTTTTTCTGAAAATAACAAGTGCCCCGATCCCGGCCGAAACGACTCGAATTACACTTCGAGACCCCCCGACATGATCGCCACGATGCACAGAGCACCCTCGTAAATTTTCGGGACGTTGTATTTTTTCACAACCAGGACCGAAACCCTAGGCCGAACAAAATGGTCGGATGCGAAGTGAAATTTTTTCGCTCGAAATTTTGCGAGCATGTGCGGAACTTCTAGGCAATCATATCGGCAGGTGACACGAAGTGATTCGAGTTCGTTTGCCCCCCCATTTTCTTTAACGAACGATAACTTTTTCTGAAAATAACAAGTGCCCCGATCCCGGCCGAAACGACTCGAATTACACTTCGAGACCCCCCGACATGATCGCCACGATGCACAGAGCACCCTCGTAAATTTTCGGGACGTTGTATTTTTTCACAACCAGGACCGAAACCCTAGGCCGAACAAAATGGTCGGATGCGAAGTGAAATTTTTTCGCTCGAAATTTTACGAACATGTGCGGAACTTCTAGGCAATCATATCGGCAGGTGACACGAAGTGATTCGAGTTCGTTTGCCCCCCCATTTTCTTTAACGAACGATAACTTTTTCTGAAAATAACAAGTGCCCCGATCCCGGCCGAAACGACTCGAATTACACTTCGAGACCCGCCGACATGATCGCCACGATGCACAGAGCACCCTCGTAAATTTTTGGGACGTTGTATTTTTTCACAACCAGGACCGAAACCCTAGGCCGAACAAAATGGTCGGATGCGAAGTGAAATTTTTTCGCTCGAAATTTTACAAATATGTGCAGAACTTTTAGAAAATCATATCGGCAGGTGACACGAAGTTATTCGAGTTCGTTTGCCCCCCCATCTTCTTTAAGGAACGATAACTTTTTCTTAAAATAACAAGTGCCCCGATCCCGGCCGAAACGACTCGAATTACACTTCGAGACCCCCCGACATGATCGCCACGATGCACAGAGCACCCTCGTAAATTTTCGGGACGTTGTATTTTTTCACAACCAGGACCGAAACCCTAGGCCGAACAAAATGGTCGGATGCGAAGTGAAATTTTTTCGCTCGAAATTTTACGAACATGTGCGGAACTTCTAGGGAATCATATCGGCAGGTGACACGAAGTGATTCGAGTTCGTTTGCCCCCCCATTTTCTTTAACGAACGATAACTTTTTCTGAAAATAACAAGTGCCCCGATCCCGGCCGAAACGACTCGAATTACACTTCTAGACCCGCCGACATGATCGCCACGATGCACAGAGCACCCTCGTAAATTTTTGGGACGTTGTATTTTTTCACAACCAGGACCGAAACCCTAGGCCGAACAAAATGGTCGGATGCGAAGTGAAATTTTTTCGCTCGAAATTTTACAAATATGTGCAGAACTTTTAGAAAATCATATCGGCAGGTGACACGAAGTTATTCGAGTTCGTTTGCCCCCCCATCTTCTTTAATGAACGATAACTTTTTCTTAAAATAACAAGTGCCCCGATCCCGGCCGAAACGACTCGAATTACACTTCGAGACCCCCCGACATGATCGCCACGATGCACAGAGCACCCTCGTAAATTTTCGGGACGTTGTATTTTTTCACAACCAGGACCGAAACCCTAGGCCGAACAAAATGGTCGGATGCGAAGTGAAATTTTTTCGCTCGAAATTTTATGAGCATGTGCGGAACTTCCAGGCAATCATATCGGTAGGTGACACGAAGTGATTCGAGTTCGTTTGCCCCCCCATTTTCTTTAACGAACGATAACTTTTTCTGAAAATAACAAGTGCCCCGATCCCGGCCGAAACGACTCGAATTACACTTCGAGACCCGCCCACATGATCGCCACGATGCACAGAGCACCCTCGTAAATTTTCGGGACGTTGTATTTCTTCACAACCAGGACCGAAACCCTAAGCCGAACAAAATGGTCGGATGCGAAGTGAAATTTTTTCGCTCGAAATTTTACAAATATGTGCAGAACTTTTAGGAAATCATATCGGCAGGTGACACGAAGTTATTCGAGTTCGTTTGCCCCCCCATCTTCTTTAATGAACGATAACTTTTTCTTAAAATAACAAGAGCCCCGATCCCGGCCGAAACGACTCGAATTACACTTCGAGACCCCCCGACATGATCGCCACGATGCACAGAGCACCCTCGTAAATTTTTTCGCTCGAAATTTTGCGAGCAAGTGCGGAACTTCTAGGCAATCATATCGGTAGGTGACACGAAGTGATTCGAGTTCGTTTGCCCCCCCATTTTCTTTAACGAACGATAACTTTTTCTGAAAATAACAAGTGCCCCGATCCCGGCCGAAACGACTCGAATTACACTTCGAGACCCGCCGACATGATCGCCACGATGCACAGAGCACCCTCGTAAATTTTCGGGACGTTGTATTTCTTCACAACCCGGACCGAAACCCTAGGCCGAACAAAATGGTCGGATGCGAAGTGAAATTTTTTCGCTCGAAATTTTACAAATATGTGCAGAACTTTTAGGAAATCATATCGGCAGGTGACACGAAGTTATTCGAGTTCGTTTGCCCCCCCATCTTCTTTAATGAACGATAACTTTTTCTTAAAATAACAAGAGCCCCGATCCCGGCCGAAACGACTCGAATTACACTTCGAGACCCCCCGACATGATCGCCACGATGCACAGAGCACCCTCGTAAATTTTCGGGACGTTGTATTTTTTCACAACCAGGACCGAAACCCTAGGCCGAACAAAATGGTCGGATGCGAAGTGAAATTTTTTCGCTCGAAATATTACGAGCATGTGCGGAACTTCTAGGCAATCATATCGGCAGGTGACACGAAGTGATTCGAGTTCGTTTGCCCCCCCCCATTTTCTTTAACGAACGATAACTTTTTCTGAAAATAACAAGTGCCCCGATCCCGGCCGAAACGACTCGAATTACACTTCGAGACCCGCCGACATGATCGCCACGATGCACAGAGCACCCTCGTAAATTTTCGGGACGTTGTATTTTTTCACAACCAGGACCGAAACCCTAGGCCGAACAAAATGGTCGGATGCGAAGTGAAATTTTTTCGCTCGAAATTTTGCGAGCAAGTGCGGAACTTCTAGGCAATCATATCGGCAGGTGACACGAAGTGATTCCAGTTCGTTTGCCCCCCCATTTTCTTTAACGAACGATAACTTTTTCTGAAAATAACAAGTGCCCCGATCCCGGCCGAAACGACTCGAATTACACTTCGAGACCCCCCGACATGATCGCCACGATGCACAGAGCACCCTCGTAAATTTTCGGGACGTTGTATTTTTTCACAACCAGGACCGAAACCCTAGGCCGAACAAAATGGTCGGATGCGAAGTGAAATTTTTTCGCTCGAAATTTTACGAACATGTGCGGAACTTCTAGGGAATCATATCGGCAGGTGACACGAAGTGATTCGAGTTCGTTTGCCCCCCCATTTTCTTTAACGAACGATAACTTTTTCTGAAAATAACAAGTGCCCCGATCCCGGCCGAAACGACTCGAATTACACTTCGAGACCCGCCGACATGATCGCCACGATGCACAGAGCACCCTCGTAAATTTTTGGGACGTTGTATTTTTTCACAACCAGGACCGAAACCCTAGGCCGAACAAAATGGTCGGATGCGAAGTGAAATTTTTTCGCTCGAAATTTTACAAATATGTGCAGAACTTTTAGAAAATCATATCGGCAGGTGACACGAAGTTATTCGAGTTCGTTTGCCCCCCCATCTTCTTTAATGAACGATAACTTTTTCTTAAAATAACAAGTGCCCCGATCCCGGCCGAAACGACTCGAATTACACTTCGAGACCCCCCGACATGATCGCCACGATGCACAGAGCACCCTCGTAAATTTTCGGGACGTTGTATTTTTTCACAACCAGGACCGAAACCCTAGGCCGAACAAAATGGTCGGATGCGAAGTGAAATTTTTTCGCTCGAAATTTTATGAGCATGTGCGGAACTTCCAGGCAATCATATCGGTAGGTGACACGAAGTGATTCGAGTTCGTTTGCCCCCCCATTTTCTTTAACGAACGATAACTTTTTCTGAAAATAACAAGTGCCCCGATCCCGGCCGAAACGACTCGAATTACACTTCGAGACCCGCCCACATGATCGCCACGATGCACAGAGCACCCTCGTAAATTTTCGGGACGTTGTATTTCTTCACAACCAGGACCGAAACCCTAAGCCGAACAAAATGGTCGGATGCGAAGTGAAATTTTTTCGCTCGAAATTTTACAAATATGTGCAGAACTTTTAGGAAATCATATCGGCAGGTGACACGAAGTTATTCGAGTTCGTTTGCCCCCCCATCTTCTTTAATGAACGATAACTTTTTCTTAAAATAACAAGAGCCCCGATCCCGGCCGAAACGACTCGAATTACACTTCGAGACCCCCCGACATGATCGCCACGATGCACAGAGCACCCTCGTAAATTTTTTCGCTCGAAATTTTGCGAGCAAGTGCGGAACTTCTAGGCAATCATATCGGTAGGTGACACGAAGTGATTCGAGTTCGTTTGCCCCCCCATTTTCTTTAACGAACGATAACTTTTTCTGAAAATAACAAGTGCCCCGATCCCGGCCGAAACGACTCGAATTACACTTCGAGACCCGCCGACATGATCGCCACGATGCACAGAGCACCCTCGTAAATTTTCGGGACGTTGTATTTCTTCACAACCCGGACCGAAACCCTAGGCCGAACAAAATGGTCGGATGCGAAGTGAAATTTTTTCGCTCGAAATTTTACAAATATGTGCAGAACTTTTAGGAAATCATATCGGCAGGTGACACGAAGTTATTCGAGTTCGTTTGCCCCCCCATCTTCTTTAATGAACGATAACTTTTTCTTAAAATAACAAGAGCCCCGATCCCGGCCGAAACGACTCGAATTACACTTCGAGACCCCCCGACATGATCGCCACGATGCACAGAGCACCCTCGTAAATTTTCGGGACGTTGTATTTTTTCACAACCAGGACCAAAACCCTAGGCCGAAAAAAATGGTCGGATGCGAAGTGAAATTGTTTCGCTCGAAATTTTGCGAGCATGTGCGGAACTTCTAGGCAATCATATCGGCAGGTGACACGAAGTGATTCGAGTTCGTTTGCCCCCCCATTTTCTTTAACGAACGATAACTTTTTCTGAAAATAACAAGTGCCCCGATCCCGGCCGAAACGACTCGAATTACACTTCGAGACCCCCCGACATGATCGCCACGATGCACAGAGCACCCTCGTAAATTTTCGGGACGTTGTATTTCTTCACAACCAGGACCGAAACCCTAGGCCGAACAAAATGGTCGGATGCGAAGTGAAATTTTTTCGCTCGAAATTTTACAAATATGTGCAGAACTTTTAGAAAATCATATCGGCAGGTGACACGAAGTTATTCGAGTTCGTTTGCCCCCCCATCTTCTTTAATGAACGATAACTTTTTCTTAAAATAACAAGTGCCCCGATCCCGGCCGAAACGACTCGAATTACACTTCGAGACCCCCCGACATGATCGCCACGATGCACAGAGCACCCTCGTAAATTTTCGGGACGTTGTATTTTTTCACAACCAGGACCGAAACCCTAGGCCGAACAAAATGGTCGGATGCGAAGTGAAATTTTTTCGCTCGAAATTTTATGAGCATGTGCGGAACTTCTAGGCAATCATATCGGTAGGTGACACGAAGTGATTCGAGTTCGTTTGCCCCCCCATTTTCTTTAACGAACGATAACTTTTTCTGAAAATAACAAGTGCCCCGATCCCGGCCGAAACGACTCGAATTACACTTCGAGACCCGCCGACATGATCGCCACGATGCACAGAGCACCCTCGTAAATTTTCGGGACGTTGTATTTCTTCACAACCCGGACCGAAACCCTAGGCCGAACAAAATGGTCGGATGCGAAGTGAAATTTTTTCGCTCGAAATTTTACAAATATGTGCAGAACTTTTAGGAAATCATATCGGCAGGTGACACGAAGTTATTCGAGTTCGTTTGCCCCCCCATCTTCTTTAATGAACGATAACTTTTTCTTAAAATAACAAGAGCCCCGATCCCGGCCGAAACGACTCGAATTACACTTCGAGACCCCCCGACATGATCGCCACGATGCACAGAGCACCCTCGTAAATTTTCGGGACGTTGTATTTTTTCACAACCAGGACCGAAACCCTAGGCCGAACAAAATGGTCGGATGCGAAGTGAAATTTTTTCGCTCGAAATATTACGAGCATGTGCGGAACTTCTAGGCAATCATATCGGCAGGTGACACGAAGTGATTCGAGTTCGTTTGCCCCCCCCCCATTTTCTTTAACGAACGATAACTTTTTCTGAAAATAACAAGTGCCCCGATCCCGGCCGAAACGACTCGAATTACACTTCGAGACCCGCCGACATGATCGCCACGATGCACAGAGCACCCTCGTAAATTTTCGGGACGTTGTATTTTTTCACAACCAGGACCGAAACCCTAGGCCGAACAAAATGGTCGGATGCGAAGTGAAATTTTTTCGCTCGAAATTTTATGAGCATGTGCGGAACTTCCAGGCAATCATATCGGTAGGTGACACGAAGTGATTCGAGTTCGTTTGCCCCCCCATTTTCTTTAACGAACGATAACTTTTTCTGAAAATAACAAGTGCCCCGATCCCGGCCGAAACGACTCGAATTACACTTCGAGACCCGCCCACATGATCGCCACGATGCACAGAGCACCCTCGTAAATTTTCGGGACGTTGTATTTCTTCACAACCAGGACCGAAACCCTAAGCCGAACAAAATGGTCGGATGCGAAGTGAAATTTTTTCGCTCGAAATTTTACAAATATGTGCAGAACTTTTAGGAAATCATATCGGCAGGTGACACGAAGTTATTCGAGTTCGTTTGCCCCCCCATCTTCTTTAATGAACGATAACTTTTTCTTAAAATAACAAGAGCCCCGATCCCGGCCGAAACGACTCGAATTACACTTCGAGACCCCCCGACATGATCGCCACGATGCACAGAGCACCCTCGTAAATTTTCGGGACGTTGTATTTTTTCACAACCAGGACCGAAACCCTAGGCCGAACAAAATGGTCGGATGCGAAGTGAAATTTTTTCGCTCGAAATATTACGAGCATGTGCGGAACTTCTAGGCAATCATATCGGCAGGTGACACGAAGTGATTCGAGTTCGTTTGCCCCCCCCATTTTCTTTAACGAACGATAACTTTTTCTGAAAATAACAAGTGCCCCGATCCCGGCCGAAACGACTCGAGTTACACTTCTAGACCCGCCGACATGATCGCCACGATGCACAGAGCACCCTCGTAAATTTTCGGGACGTTGTATTTTTTCACAACCAGGACCGAAACCCTAGGCTGAACAAAATGGTCGGATGCGAAGTGAAATTTTTTCGCTCGAAATTTTGCGAGCAAGTGCGGAACTTCTATGCAATCATATCGGCAGGTGACACGAAGTGATTCGAGTTCGTTTGCCCCCCCATTTTCTTTAACGAACGATAACTTTTTCTGAAAATAACAAGTGCCCCGATCCCGGCCGAAACTACTCGAATTACACTTCGAGACCCGCCGACATGATCGCCACGATGCACAGAGCACCCTCGTAAATTTTTGGGACGTTGTATTTTTTCACAACCAGGACCGAAACCCTAGGCCGAACAAAATGGTCGGATGCGGAGTGAAATTTTTTCGCTCGAAATTTTGCGAGCAAGTGCGGAACTTCTAGGCAATCATATCGGCAGGTGACACGAAGTGATTCGAGTTCGTTTGCCCCCCCATTTTCTTTAACGAACGATAACTTTTTCTGAAAATAACAAGTGCCCCGATCCCGGCCGAAACGACTCGAATTACACTTCGAGACCCCCCGACATGATCGCAACGATGCACAGAGCACCCTCGTAAATTTTCGGGACGTTGTATTTTTTCACAACCAGGACCGAAACCCAAGGCCGAACAAAATGGTCGGATGCGAGGTGAAATTTTTTCGCTCGAAATTTTGCGAGCATGTGCGGAACTTCAAGGCAATCATATCGGCAGGTGACACGAATTGATTCGAGTTCGTTTGCCCCCCCATTTTCTTTAACGAACGATAACTTTTTCTGAAAATAAGAAGTGCCCCGATCCCGGCCGAAACGACTCGAATTACACTTCGAGACCCGCCGACATGATCGCCACGATGCACAGAGCACCCTCGTAAATTTTCGGGACGTTGTATTTTTTCACAACCAGGACCAAAACCCTAGGCCGAAAAAAATGGTCGGATGCGAAGTGAAATTGTTTCGCTCGAAATTTTGCGAGCATGTGCGGAACTTCTAGGCAATCATATCGGCAGGTGACACGAAGTGATTCGAGTTCGTTTGCCCCCCCATTTTCTTTAACGAACGATAACTTTTTCTGAAAATAACAAGTGCCCCGATCCCGGCCGAAACGACTCGAATTACACTTCGAGACCCCCCGACATGATCGCCACGATGCACAGAGCACCCTCGTAAATTTTCGGGACGTTGTATTTCTTCACAACCAGGACCGAAACCCTAGGCCGAACAAAATGGTCGGATGCGAAGTGAAATTTTTTCGCTCGAAATTTTACAAATATGTGCAGAACTTTTAGAAAATCATATCGGCAGGTGACACGAAGTTATTCGAGTTCGTTTGCCCCCCCATCTTCTTTAATGAACGATAACTTTTTCTTAAAATAACAAGTGCCCCGATCCCGGCCGAAACGACTCGAATTACACTTCGAGACCCCCCGACATGATCGCCACGATGCACAGAGCACCCTCGTAAATTTTCGGGACGTTGTATTTTTTCACAACCAGGACCGAAACCCTAGGCCGAACAAAATGGTCGGATGCGAAGTGAAATTTTTTCGCTCGAAATTTTATGAGCATGTGCGGAACTTCTAGGCAATCATATCGGTAGGTGACACGAAGTGATTCGAGTTCGTTTGCCCCCCCATTTTCTTTAACGAACGATAACTTTTTCTGAAAATAACAAGTGCCCCGATCCCGGCCGAAACGACTCGAATTACACTTCGAGACCCGCCGACATGATCGCCACGATGCACAGAGCACCCTCGTAAATTTTCGGGACGTTGTATTTCTTCACAACCCGGACCGAAACCCTAGGCCGAACAAAATGGTCGGATGCGAAGTGAAATTTTTTCGCTCGAAATTTTACAAATATGTGCAGAACTTTTAGGAAATCATATCGGCAGGTGACACGAAGTTATTCGAGTTCGTTTGCCCCCCCATCTTCTTTAATGAACGATAACTTTTTCTTAAAATAACAAGAGCCCCGATCCCGGCCGAAACGACTCGAATTACACTTCGAGACCCCCCGACATGATCGCCACGATGCACAGAGCACCCTCGTAAATTTTCGGGACGTTGTATTTTTTCACAACCAGGACCGAAACCCTAGGCCGAACAAAATGGTCGGATGCGAAGTGAAATTTTTTCGCTCGAAATATTACGAGCATGTGCGGAACTTCTAGGCAATCATATCGGCAGGTGACACGAAGTGATTCGAGTTCGTTTGCCCCCCCCCATTTTCTTTAACGAACGATAACTTTTTCTGAAAATAACAAGTGCCCCGATCCCGGCCGAAACGACTCGAATTACACTTCGAGACCCGCCGACATGATCGCCACGATGCACAGAGCACCCTCGTAAATTTTCGGGACGTTGTATTTTTTCACAACCAGGACCGAAACCCTAGGCCGAACAAAATGGTCGGATGCGAAGTGAAATT
The DNA here is from genome assembly GCF_965113065.1 of Corylus avellana. Lineage (NCBI taxonomy): Eukaryota > Viridiplantae > Streptophyta > Magnoliopsida > Fagales > Betulaceae > Corylus > Corylus avellana. The sequence continues at coordinate 11,997,709 of NC_142499.1, forward strand.
TTTTCGCTCGAAATTTTGCGAGCATGTGCGGAACTTCAAGGCAATCATATCGGCAGGTGACACGAATTGATTCGAGTTCGTTTGCCCCCCCATTTTCTTTAACGAACGATAACTTTTTCTGAAAATAAGAAGTGCCCCGATCCCGGCCGAAACGACTCGAATTACACTTCGAGACCCGCCGACATGATCGCCACGATGCACAGAGCACCCTCGTAAATTTTCGGGACGTTGTATTTTTTCACAACCAGGACCAAAACCTTAGGCCGAAAAAAATGGTCGGATGCGAAGTGAAATTGTTTCGCTCGAAATTTTGCGAGCATGTGCGGAACTTCTAGGCAATCATATCGGCAGGTGACACGAAGTGATTCGAGTTCGTTTGCCCCCCCATTTTCTTTAACGAACGATAACTTTTTCTGAAAATAACAAGTGCCCCGATCCCGGCCGAAACGACTCGAATTACACTTCGAGACCCCCCGACATGATCGCCACGATGCACAGAGCACCCTCGTAAATTTTCGGGACGTTGTATTTCTTCACAACCAGGACCGAAACCCTAGGCCGAACAAAATGGTCGGATGCGAAGTGAAATTTTTTCGCTCGAAATTTTACAAATATGTGCAGAACTTTTAGAAAATCATATCGGCAGGTGACACGAAGTTATTCGAGTTCGTTTGCCCCCCCATCTTCTTTAATGAACGATAACTTTTTCTTAAAATAACCAGTGCCCCGATCCCGGCCGAAACGACTCGAATTACACTTCGAGACCCCCCGACATGATCGCCACGATGCACAGAGCACCCTCGTAAATTTTCGGGACGTTGTATTTTTTCACAACCAGGACCGAAACCCTAGGCCGAACAAAATGGTCGGATGCGAAGTGAAATTTTTTCGCTCGAAATTTTATGAGCATGTGCGGAACTTCTAGGCAATCATATCGGTAGGTGACACGAAGTGATTCGAGTTCGTTTGCCCCCCCATTTTCTTTAACGAACGATAACTTTTTCTGAAAATAACAAGTGCCCCGATCCCGGCCGAAACGACTCGAATTACACTTCGAGACCCGCCGACATGATCGCCACGATGCACAGAGCACCCTCGTAAATTTTCGGGACGTTGTATTTTTTCACAACCAGGACCGAAACCCTAGGCCGAACAAAATGGTCGGATGCGAAGTGAAATTTTTTCGCTCGAAATTTTATGAGCATGTGCGGAACTTCTAGGCAATCATATCGGTAGGTGACACGAAGTGATTCGAGTTCGTTTGCCCCCCCATTTTCTTTAACGAACGATAACTTTTTCTGAAAATAACAAGTGCCCCGATCCCGGCCGAAACGACTCGAATTACACTTCGAGACCCGCCGACATGATCGCCACGATGCACAGAGCACCCTCGTAAATTTTCGGGACGTTGTATTTTTTCACAACCAGGACCGAAACCCTAGGCCGAACAAAATGGTCGGATGCGAAGTGAAATTTTTTCGCTCGAAATTTTATGAGCATGTGCGGAACTTCTAGGCAATCATATCGGTAGGTGACACGAAGTGATTCGAGTTCGTTTGCCCCCCCATTTTCTTTAACGAACGATAACTTTTTCTGAAAATAACAAGTGCCCCGATCCCGGCCGAAACGACTCGAATTACACTTCGAGACCCGCCGACATGATCGCCACGATGCACAGAGCACCCTCGTAAATTTTCGGGACGTTGTATTTCTTCACAACCCGGACCGAAACCCTAGGCCGAACAAAATGGTCGGATGCGAAGTGAAATTTTTTCGCTCGAAATTTTACAAATATGTGCAGAACTTTTAGGAAATCATATCGGCAGGTGACACGAAGTTATTCGAGTTCGTTTGCCCCCCCATCTTCTTTAATGAACGATAACTTTTTCTTAAAATAACAAGAGCCCCGATCCCGGCCGAAACGACTCGAATTACACTTCGAGACCCCCCGACATGATCGCCACGATGCACAGAGCACCCTCGTAAATTTTCGGGACGTTGTATTTTTTCACAACCAGGACCGAAACCCTAGGCCGAACAAAATGGTCGGATGCGAAGTGAAATTTTTTCGCTCGAAATATTACGAGCATGTGCGGAACTTCTAGGCAATCATATCGGCAGGTGACACGAAGTGATTCGAGTTCGTTTGCCCCCCCCCATTTTCTTTAACGAACGATAACTTTTTCTGAAAATAACAAGTGCCCCGATCCCGGCCGAAACGACTCGAATTACACTTCGAGACCCGCCGACATGATCGCCACGATGCACAGAGCACCCTCGTAAATTTTCGGGACGTTGTATTTTTTCACAACCAGGACCGAAACCCTAGGCCGAACAAAATGGTCGGATGCGAAGTGAAATTTTTTCGCTCGAAATTTTGCGAGCATGTGCGGAACTTCAAGGCAATCATATCGGCAGGTGACACGAAGTGATTCCAGTTCGTTTGCCCCCCCATTTTCTTTAACGAACGATAACTTTTTCTGAATATAACAAGTGCCCCGATCCCGGCCGAAACGACTCGAATTACACTTCGAGACCCCCCGACATGATCGCCACGATGCACAGAGCACCCTCGTAAATTTTCGGGACGTTGTATTTTTTCACAACCAGGACCGAAACCCTAGGCCGAACAAAATGGTCGGATGCGAAGTGAAATTTTTTCGCTCGAAATTTTGCGAGCATGTGCGGAACTTCTAGGCAATCATATCGGCAGGTGACACGAAGTGATTTGAGTTCGTTTGCCCCCCCATTTTCTTTAACGAACGATAACTTTTTCTGAAAATAACAAGTGCCCCGATCCCGGCCGAAACGACTCGAATTACACTTCGAGACCCCCCGACATGATCGCCACGATGCACAGAGCACCCTCGTAAATTTTTGGGACGTTGTATTTCTTCACAACCAGGACCGAAACCCTAGGCCGAACAAAATGGTCGGATGCGAAGTGAAATTTTTTCGCTCGAAATTTTACAAATATGTGCAGAACTTTTAGGAAATCATATCGGCAGGTGACACGAAGTTATTCGAGTTCGTTTGCCCCCCCATCTTCTTTAAGGAACGATAACTTTTTCTTAAAATAACAAGTGCCCCGATCCCGGCCGAAACGACTCGAATTACACTTCGAGACCCCCCGACATGATCGCCACGATGCACAGAGCACCCTCGTAAATTTTTGGGACGTTGTATTTTTTCACAACCAGGACCGAAACCCTAGGCCGAACAAAATGGTCGGATGCGAAGTGAAATTTTTTCGCTCGAAATTTTACAAATATGTGCAGAACTTTTAGAAAATCATATCGGCAGGTGACACGAAGTTATTCGAGTTCGTTTGCCCCCCCATCTTCTTTAATGAACGATAACTTTTTCTTAAAATAACAAGTGCCCCGATCCCGGCCGAAACGACTCGAATTACACTTCGAGACCCCCCGACATGATCGCCACGATGCACAGAGCACCCTCGTAAATTTTCGGGACGTTGTATTTTTTCACAAGCAGGACCGAAACCCTAGGCCGAACAAAATGGTCGGATGCGAAGTGAAATTTTTTCGCTCGAAATTTTGCGAGCATGTGCGGAACTTCTAGGCAATCATATCGGCAGGTGACACGAAGTGATTTGAGTTCGTTTGCCCCCCCATTTTCTTTAACGAACGATAACTTTTTCTGAAAATAACAAGTGCCCCGATCCCGGCCGAAACGACTCGAATTACACTTCGAGACCCCCCGACATGATCGCCACGATGCACAGAGCACCCTCGTAAATTTTTGGGACGTTGTATTTCTTCACAACCAGGACCGAAACCCTAGGCCGAACAAAATGGTCGGATGCGAAGTGAAATTTTTTCGCTCGAAATTTTACAAATATGTGCAGAACTTTTAGGAAATCATATCGGCAGGTGACACGAAGTTATTCGAGTTCGTTTGCCCCCCCATCTTCTTTAAGGAACGATAACTTTTTCTTAAAATAACAAGTGCCCCGATCCCGGCCGAAACGACTCGAATTACACTTCGAGACCCCCCGACATGATCGCCACGATGCACAGAGCACCCTCGTAAATTTTTGGGACGTTGTATTTTTTCACAACCAGGACCGAAACCCTAGGCCGAACAAAATGGTCGGATGCGAAGTGAAATTTTTTCGCTCGAAATTTTACAAATATGTGCAGAACTTTTAGAAAATCATATCGGCAGGTGACACGAAGTTATTCGAGTTCGTTTGCCCCCCCATCTTCTTTAATGAACGATAACTTTTTCTTAAAATAACAAGTGCCCCGATCCCGGCCGAAACGACTCGAATTACACTTCGAGACCCCCCGACATGATCGCCACGATGCACAGAGCACCCTCGTAAATTTTCGGGACGTTGTATTTTTTCACAACCAGGACCGAAACCCTAGGCCGAACAAAATGGTCGGATGCGAAGTGAAATTTTTTCGCTCGAAATTTTATGAGCATGTGCGGAACTTCCAGGCAATCATATCGGTAGGTGACACGAAGTGATTCGAGTTCGTTTGCCCCCCCATTTTCTTTAACGAACGATAACTTTTTCTGAAAATAACAAGTGCCCCGATCCCGGCCGAAACGACTCGAATTACACTTCGAGACCCGCCCACATGATCGCCACGATGCACAGAGCACCCTCGTAAATTTTCGGGACGTTGTATTTCTTCACAACCAGGACCGAAACCCTAAGCCGAACAAAATGGTCGGATGCGAAGTGAAATTTTTTCGCTCGAAATTTTACAAATATGTGCAGAACTTTTAGGAAATCATATCGGCAGGTGACACGAAGTTATTCGAGTTCGTTTGCCCCCCCATCTTCTTTAATGAACGATAACTTTTTCTTAAAATAACAAGAGCCCCGATCCCGGCCGAAACGACTCGAATTACACTTCGAGACCCCCCGACATGATCGCCACGATGCACAGAGCACCCTCGTAAATTTTCGGGACGTTGTATTTCTTCACAACCAGGACCGAAACCCTAGGCCGAACAAAATGGTCGGATGCGAAGTGAAATTTTTTCGCTCGAAATTTTATGAGCATGTGCGGAACTTCCAGGCAATCATATCGGTAGGTGACACGAAGTGATTCGAGTTCGTTTGCCCCCCCATTTTCTTTAACGAACGATAACTTTTTCTGAAAATAACAAGTGCCCCGATCCCGGCCGAAACGACTCGAATTACACTTCGAGACCCCCCGACATGATCGCAACGATGCACAGAGCACCCTCGTAAATTTTCGGGACGTTGTATTTTTTCACAACCAGGACCGAAACCCTAGGCCGAACAAAATGGTCGGATGCGAAGTGAAATTTTTTCGCTCGAAATTTTGCAAGCATGTGCGGAACTTCAAGGCAATCATATCGGCAGGTGACACGAAGTGATTCGAGTTCGTTTGCCCCCCCATTTTCTTTAACGAACGATAACTTTTTCTGAAAATAACAAGTGCCCCGATCCCGGCCGAAACGACTCGAATTACACTTCGAGACCCCCCGACATGATCGCCACGATGCACAGAGCACCCTCGTAAATTTTCGGGACGTTGTATTTTTTCACAACCAGGACCGAAACCCTAGGCCGAACAAAATGGTCGGATGCGAAGTGAAATTTTTTCGCTCGAAATTTTGCGAGCATGTGCGGAACTTCAAGGCAATCATATCGGCAGGTGACACGAAGTGATTTGAGTTCGTTTGCCCCCCCATTTTCTTTAACGAACGATAACTTTTTCTGAAAATAACAAGTGCCCCGATCCCGGCCGAAACGACTCGAATTACACTTCGAGACCCCCCGACATGATCGCCACGATGCACAGAGCACCCTCGTAAATTTTTGGGACGTTGTATTTCTTCACAACCAGGACCGAAACCCTAGGCCGAACAAAATGGTCGGATGCGAAGTGAAATTTTTTCGCTCGAAATTTTACAAATATGTGCAGAACTTTTAGGAAATCATATCGGCAGGTGACACGAAGTTATTCGAGTTCGTTTGCCCCCCCATCTTCTTTAAGGAACGATAACTTTTTCTTAAAATAACAAGTGCCCCGATCCCGGCCGAAACGACTCGAATTACACTTCGAGACCCCCCGACATGATCGCCACGATGCACAGAGCACCCTCGTAAATTTTTGGGACGTTGTATTTTTTCACAACCAGGACCGAAACCCTAGGCCGAACAAAATGGTCGGATGCGAAGTGAAATTTTTTCGCTCGAAATTTTACAAATATGTGCAGAACTTTTAGAAAATCATATCGGCAGGTGACACGAAGTTATTCGAGTTCGTTTGCCCCCCCATCTTCTTTAATGAACGATAACTTTTTCTTAAAATAACAAGTGCCCCGATCCCGGCCGAAACGACTCGAATTACACTTCGAGACCCCCCGACATGATCGCCACGATGCACAGAGCACCCTCGTAAATTTTCGGGACGTTGTATTTTTTCACAACCAGGACCGAAACCCTAGGCCGAACAAAATGGTCGGATGCGAAGTGAAATTTTTTCGCTCGAAATTTTATGAGCATGTGCGGAACTTCCAGGCAATCATATCGGTAGGTGACACGAAGTGATTCGAGTTCGTTTGCCCCCCCATTTTCTTTAACGAACGATAACTTTTTCTGAAAATAACAAGTGCCCCGATCCCGGCCGAAACGACTCGAATTACACTTCGAGACCCGCCCACATGATCGCCACGATGCACAGAGCACCCTCGTAAATTTTCGGGACGTTGTATTTCTTCACAACCAGGACCGAAACCCTAAGCCGAACAAAATGGTCGGATGCGAAGTGAAATTTTTTCGCTCGAAATTTTACAAATATGTGCAGAACTTTTAGGAAATCATATCGGCAGGTGACACGAAGTTATTCGAGTTCGTTTGCCCCCCCATCTTCTTTAATGAACGATAACTTTTTCTTAAAATAACAAGAGCCCCGATCCCGGCCGAAACGACTCGAATTACACTTCGAGACCCCCCGACATGATCGCCACGATGCACAGAGCACCCTCGTAAATTTTCGGGACGTTGTATTTTTTCACAACCAGGACCGAAACCCTAGGCCGAACAAAATGGTCGGATGCGAAGTGAAATTTTTTCGCTCGAAATATTACGAGCATGTGCGGAACTTCTAGGCAATCATATCGGCAGGTGACACGAAGTGATTCGAGTTCGTTTGCCCCCCCCATTTTCTTTAACGAACGATAACTTTTTCTGAAAATAACAAGTGCCCCGATCCCGGCCGAAACGACTCGAATTACACTTCGAGACCCGCCGACATGATCGCCACGATGCACAGAGCACCCTTGTAAATTTTCGGGACGTTGTATTTTTTCACAACCAGGACCGAAACCCTAGGCTGAACAAAATGGTCGGATGCGAAGTGAAATTTTTTCGCTCGAAATTTTGCGAGCAAGTGCGGAACTTCTATGCAATCATATCGGCAGGTGACACGAAGTGATTCGAGTTCGTTTGCCCCCCCATTTTCTTTAACGAACGATAACTTTTTCTGAAAATAACAAGTGCCCCGATCCCGGCCGAAACGACTCGAATTACACTTCGAGACCCCCCGACATGATCGCAATGATGCACAGAGCACCCTCGTAAATTTTCGGGACGTTGTATTTTTTCACAACCAGGACCGAAACCCTAGGCCGAACAAAATGGTCGGATGCGAAGTGAAATTTTTTCGCTCGAAATTTTGCGAGCATGTGCGGAACTTCAAGGCAATCATATCGGCAGGTGACACGAAGTGATTCCTGTTCGTTTGCCCCCCCATTTTCTTTAACGAACGATAACTTTTTCTGAAAATAACAAGTGCCCCGATCCCGGCTTAAACGACTCGAATTACACTTCGAGACCCGCCGACATGATCGCCACGATGCACAGAGCACCCTCGTAAATTTTCGGGACGTTGTATTTTTTCACAACCAGGACCGAAACCCTAGGCCGAACAAAATGGTCGGATGCGAAGTGAAATTTTTTCGCTCGAAATTTTGCGAGCATGTGCGGAACTTCAAGGCAATCATATCGGCAGGTGACACGAAGTGATTCGAGTTCGTTTGCCCCCCAATTTTCTTTAACGAACGATAACTTTTTCTGAAAATAACAAGTGCCCCGATCCCGGCCGAAACGACTCGAATTACACTTCGAGACCCGCCGACATGATCGCCACGATGCACAGAGCACCCTCGTAAATTTTCGGGACGTTGTATTTTTTCACAACCAGGACCGAAACCCTAGGCCGAACAAAATGGTCGGATGCGAAGTGAAATTTTTTCGCTCGAAATTTTGCGAGCATGTGCGGAACTTCTAAGCAATCATATCGGCAGGTGACACGAAGTGATTCGAGTTCGTTTCCCCCCCCATTTTCTTTAACGAACGATAACTTTTTCTGAAAATAACAAGTGCCCCGATCCCGGCCGAAACGACTCGAATTACACTTCGAGACCCCCCGACATGATCGCCACGATGCACAGAGCACCCTCGTAAATTTTCGGGACGTTGTATTTTTTCACAACCAGGACCGAAACCCTAGGCCGAACAAAATGGTCGGATGCGAAGTGAAATTTTTTCGCTCGAAATTTTACCAATATGTGCAGAACTTCTAGGCAATCATATCGGCAGGTGACACGAAGTTATTCGGGTTCGTTTGCCCCCCCATTTTCTTTAACGAACGATAACTTTTTCTGAAAATAACAAGTGCCCCGATCCCCGCCGAAACGACTCGAATTACACTTCGAGACCCCCCGACATGATCGCCACGATGCACAGAGCACCCTCGTAAATTTTCGGGACGTTGTATTTTTTCACAACCAGGACCGAAACCCTAGGCCGAACAAAATGGTCAGATGCGAAGTGAAATTTTTTCGCTCGAAATTTTGCGAGCAAGTGCGGAACTTCTAGGCAATCATATCGGCAGGTGACACGAAGTGATTCGAGTTCGTTTGCCCCCCCATTTTCTTTAACGAACGATAACTTTTTCTGAAAATAAGAAGTGCCCCGATCCCGGCCGAAACGACTCGAATTACACTTCGAGACCCCCCGACATGATCGCAACGATGCACAGAGCACCCTCGTAAATTTTCGGGACGTTGTATTTTTTCACAACCAGGACCGAAACCCTAGGCCGAACAAAATGGTCGCATGCGAAGTGAAATTTTTTCGCTCGAAATTTTGCGAGCAAGTGCGGAACTTCAAGGCAATCATATCGGCAGGTGACACGAAGTGATTCGAGTTCGTTTGCCCCCCCATTTTCTTTAACGAACGATAACTTTTTCTGAAAATAACAAGTGCCCCGATCCCGGCCGAAACGACTCGAATTACACTTCGAGACCCCCCGACATGATCGCAACGATGCACAGAGCACCCTCGTAAATTTTCGGGACGTTGTATTTTTTCACAACCAGGACCGAAACCCTAGGCCGAACAAATGGTCGGATGCGAAGTGAAATTTTTTCGCTCGAAATTTTGCGAGCAAGTGCGGAACTTCTAGGCAATCATATCGGCAGGTGACACGAAGTGATTCGAGTTCGTTTGCCCCCCCATTTTCTTTAACGAACGATAACTTTTTCTGAAAATAACAAGTGCCCCGATCCCGGCCGAAACGACTCGAATTACACTTCGAGACCCCCCGACATGATCGCAACGATGCACAGAGCACCCTCGTAAATTTTCGGGACGTTGTATTTTTTCACAACCAGGACCGAAACCCTAGGCCGAACAAAATGGTCAGATGCGAAGTGAAATTTTTTCGCTCGAAATTTTGCGAGCAAGTGCGGAACTTCTAGGCAATCATATCGGCAGGTGACACGAAGTGATTCGAGTTCGTTTGCCCCCCCATTTTCTTTAACGAACGATAACTTTTTCTGAAAATAACAAGTGCCCCGATCCCGGCCGAAACGACTCGAATTACACTTCGAGACCCCCCGACATGATCGCAACGATGCACAGAGCACCCTCGTAAATTTTCGGGACGTTGTATTTTTTCACAACCAGGACCGAAACCCTAGGCCGAACAAAATGGTCGCATGCGAAGTGAAATTTTTTCGCTCGAAATTTTGCGAGCAAGTGCGGAACTTCAAGGCAATCATATCGGCAGGTGACACGAAGTGATTCGAGTTCGTTTGCCCCCCCATTTTCTTTAACGAACGATAACTTTTTCTGAAAATAACAAGTGCCCCGATCCCGGCCGAAACGACTCGAATTACACTTCGAGACCCCCCGACATGATCGCAACGATGCACAGAGCACCCTCGTAAATTTTCGGGACGTTGTATTTTTTCACAACCAGGACCGAAACCCTAGGCCGAACAAAATGGTCGGATGCGAAGTGAAATTTTTTCGCTCGAAATTTTGCGAGCATGTGCGGAACTTCAAGGCAATCATATCGGCAGGTGACACGAAGTGATTCCTGTTCGTTTGCCCCCCCATTTTCTTTAACGAACGATAACTTTTTCTGAAAATAACAAGTGCCCCGATCCCGGCTTAAACGACTCGAATTACACTTCGAGACCCGCCGACATGATCGCCACGATGCACAGAGCACCCTCGTAAATTTTCGGGACGTTGTATTTTTTCACAACCAGGACCGAAACCCTAGGCCGAACAAAATGGTCGGATGCGAAGTGAAATTTTTTCGCTCGAAATTTTGCGAGCATGTGCGGAACTTCAAGGCAATCATATCGGCAGGTGACACGAAGTGATTCGAGTTCGTTTGCCCCCCAATTTTCTTTAACGAACGATAACTTTTTCTGAAAATAACAAGTGCCCCGATCCCGGCCGAAACGACTCGAATTACACTTCGAGACCCGCCGACATGATCGCCACGATGCACAGAGCACCCTCGTAAATTTTCGGGACGTTGTATTTTTTCACAACCAGGACCGAAACCCTAGGCCGAACAAAATGGTCGGATGCGAAGTGAAATTTTTTCGCTCGAAATTTTGCGAGCATGTGCGGAACTTCTAAGCAATCATATCGGCAGGTGACACGAAGTGATTCGAGTTCGTTTCCCCCCCCATTTTCTTTAACGAACGATAACTTTTTCTGAAAATAACAAGTGCCCCGATCCCGGCCGAAACGACTCGAATTACACTTCGAGACCCCCCGACATGATCGCCACGATGCACAGAGCACCCTCGTAAATTTTCGGGACGTTGTATTTTTTCACAACCAGGACCGAAACCCTAGGCCGAACAAAATGGTCGGATGCGAAGTGAAATTTTTTCGCTCGAAATTTTACCAATATGTGCAGAACTTCTAGGCAATCATATCGGCAGGTGACACGAAGTTATTCGGGTTCGTTTGCCCCCCCATTTTCTTTAACGAACGATAACTTTTTCTGAAAATAACAAGTGCCCCGATCCCGGCCGAAACGACTCGAATTACACTTCGAGACCCGCCGACATGATCGCCACGATGCACAGAGCACCCTCGTAAATTTTCGGGACGTTGTATTTTTTCACAACCAGGACCGAAACCCTAGGCCGAACAAAATGGTCGGATGCGAAGTGAAATTTTTTCGCTCGAAATTTTATGAGCATGTGCGGAACTTCCAGGCAATCATATCGGTAGGTGACACGAAGTGATTCGAGTTCGTTTGCCCCCCCATTTTCTTTAACGAACGATAACTTTTTCTGAAAATAACAAGTGCCCCGATCCCGGCCGAAACGACTCGAATTACACTTCGAGACCCGCCCACATGATCGCCACGATGCACAGAGCACCCTCGTAAATTTTCGGGACGTTGTATTTCTTCACAACCAGGACCGAAACCCTAAGCCGAACAAAATGGTCGGATGCGAAGTGAAATTTTTTCGCTCGAAATTTTACAAATATGTGCAGAACTTTTAGGAAATCATATCGGCAGGTGACACGAAGTTATTCGAGTTCGTTTGCCCCCCCATCTTCTTTAATGAACGATAACTTTTTCTTAAAATAACAAGAGCCCCGATCCCGGCCGAAACGACTCGAATTACACTTCGAGACCCCCCGACATGATCGCCACGATGCACAGAGCACCCTCGTAAATTTTCGGGACGTTGTATTTTTTCACAACCAGGACCGAAACCCTAGGCCGAACAAAATGGTCGGATGCGAAGTGAAATTTTTTCGCTCGAAATATTACGAGCATGTGCGGAACTTCTAGGCAATCATATCGGCAGGTGACACGAAGTGATTCGAGTTCGTTTGCCCCCCCCATTTTCTTTAACGAACGATAACTTTTTCTGAAAATAACAAGTGCCCCGATCCCGGCCGAAACGACTCGAATTACACTTCGAGACCCGCCGACATGATCGCCACGATGCACAGAGCACCCTTGTAAATTTTCGGGACGTTGTATTTTTTCACAACCAGGACCGAAACCCTAGGCTGAACAAAATGGTCGGATGCGAAGTGAAATTTTTTCGCTCGAAATTTTGCGAGCAAGTGCGGAACTTCTATGCAATCATATCGGCAGGTGACACGAAGTGATTCGAGTTCGTTTGCCCCCCCATTTTCTTTAACGAACGATAACTTTTTCTGAAAATAACAAGTGCCCCGATCCCGGCCGAAACGACTCGAATTACACTTCGAGACCCCCCGACATGATCGCAATGATGCACAGAGCACCCTCGTAAATTTTCGGGACGTTGTATTTTTTCACAACCAGGACCGAAACCCTAGGCCGAACAAAATGGTCGGATGCGAAGTGAAATTTTTTCGCTCGAAATTTTGCGAGCATGTGCGGAACTTCAAGGCAATCATATCGGCAGGTGACACGAAGTGATTCCTGTTCGTTTGCCCCCCCATTTTCTTTAACGAACGATAACTTTTTCTGAAAATAACAAGTGCCCCGATCCCGGCTTAAACGACTCGAATTACACTTCGAGACCCGCCGACATGATCGCCACGATGCACAGAGCACCCTCGTAAATTTTCGGGACGTTGTATTTTTTCACAACCAGGACCGAAACCCTAGGCCGAACAAAATGGTCGGATGCGAAGTGAAATTTTTTCGCTCGAAATTTTGCGAGCATGTGCGGAACTTCAAGGCAATCATATCGGCAGGTGACACGAAGTGATTCGAGTTCGTTTGCCCCCCAATTTTCTTTAACGAACGATAACTTTTTCTGAAAATAACAAGTGCCCCGATCCCGGCCGAAACGACTCGAATTACACTTCGAGACCCGCCGACATGATCGCCACGATGCACAGAGCACCCTCGTAAATTTTCGGGACGTTGTATTTTTTCACAACCAGGACCGAAACCCTAGGCCGAACAAAATGGTCGGATGCGAAGTGAAATTTTTTCGCTCGAAATTTTGCGAGCATGTGCGGAACTTCTAAGCAATCATATCGGCAGGTGACACGAAGTGATTCGAGTTCGTTTCCCCCCCCATTTTCTTTAACGAACGATAACTTTTTCTGAAAATAACAAGTGCCCCGATCCCGGCCGAAACGACTCGAATTACACTTCGAGACCCCCCGACATGATCGCCACGATGCACAGAGCACCCTCGTAAATTTTCGGGACGTTGTATTTTTTCACAACCAGGACCGAAACCCTAGGCCGAACAAAATGGTCGGATGCGAAGTGAAATTTTTTCGCTCGAAATTTTACCAATATGTGCAGAACTTCTAGGCAATCATATCGGCAGGTGACACGAAGTTATTCGGGTTCGTTTGCCCCCCCATTTTCTTTAACGAACGATAACTTTTTCTGAAAATAACAAGTGCCCCGATCCCCGCCGAAACGACTCGAATTACACTTCGAGACCCCCCGACATGATCGCCACGATGCACAGAGCACCCTCGTAAATTTTCGGGACGTTGTATTTTTTCACAACCAGGACCGAAACCCTAGGCCGAACAAAATGGTCAGATGCGAAGTGAAATTTTTTCGCTCGAAATTTTGCGAGCAAGTGCGGAACTTCTAGGCAATCATATCGGCAGGTGACACGAAGTGATTCGAGTTCGTTTGCCCCCCCATTTTCTTTAACGAACGATAACTTTTTCTGAAAATAAGAAGTGCCCCGATCCCGGCCGAAACGACTCGAATTACACTTCGAGACCCCCCGACATGATCGCAACGATGCACAGAGCACCCTCGTAAATTTTCGGGACGTTGTATTTTTTCACAACCAGGACCGAAACCCTAGGCCGAACAAAATGGTCGCATGCGAAGTGAAATTTTTTCGCTCGAAATTTTGCGAGCAAGTGCGGAACTTCAAGGCAATCATATCGGCAGGTGACACGAAGTGATTCGAGTTCGTTTGCCCCCCCATTTTCTTTAACGAACGATAACTTTTTCTGAAAATAACAAGTGCCCCGATCCCGGCCGAAACGACTCGAATTACACTTCGAGACCCCCCGACATGATCGCAACGATGCACAGAGCACCCTCGTAAATTTTCGGGACGTTGTATTTTTTCACAACCAGGACCGAAACCCTAGGCCGAACAAATGGTCGGATGCGAAGTGAAATTTTTTCGCTCGAAATTTTGCGAGCAAGTGCGGAACTTCTAGGCAATCATATCGGCAGGTGACACGAAGTGATTCGAGTTCGTTTGCCCCCCCATTTTCTTTAACGAACGATAACTTTTTCTGAAAATAACAAGTGCCCCGATCCCGGCCGAAACGACTCGAATTACACTTCGAGACCCCCCGACATGATCGCAACGATGCACAGAGCACCCTCGTAAATTTTCGGGACGTTGTATTTTTTCACAACCAGGACCGAAACCCTAGGCCGAACAAAATGGTCAGATGCGAAGTGAAATTTTTTCGCTCGAAATTTTGCGAGCAAGTGCGGAACTTCTAGGCAATCATATCGGCAGGTGACACGAAGTGATTCGAGTTCGTTTGCCCCCCCATTTTCTTTAACGAACGATAACTTTTTCTGAAAATAACAAGTGCCCCGATCCCGGCCGAAACGACTCGAATTACACTTCGAGACCCCCCGACATGATCGCAACGATGCACAGAGCACCCTCGTAAATTTTCGGGACGTTGTATTTTTTCACAACCAGGACCGAAACCCTAGGCCGAACAAAATGGTCGCATGCGAAGTGAAATTTTTTCGCTCGAAATTTTGCGAGCAAGTGCGGAACTTCAAGGCAATCATATCGGCAGGTGACACGAAGTGATTCGAGTTCGTTTGCCCCCCCATTTTCTTTAACGAACGATAACTTTTTCTGAAAATAACAAGTGCCCCGATCCCGGCCGAAACGACTCGAATTACACTTCGAGACCCCCCGACATGATCGCAACGATGCACAGAGCACCCTCGTAAATTTTCGGGACGTTGTATTTTTTCACAACCAGGACCGAAACCCTAGGCCGAACAAAATGGTCGGATGCGAAGTGAAATTTTTTCGCTCGAAATTTTGCGAGCATGTGCGGAACTTCAAGGCAATCATATCGGCAGGTGACACGAAGTGATTCCTGTTCGTTTGCCCCCCCATTTTCTTTAACGAACGATAACTTTTTCTGAAAATAACAAGTGCCCCGATCCCGGCTTAAACGACTCGAATTACACTTCGAGACCCGCCGACATGATCGCCACGATGCACAGAGCACCCTCGTAAATTTTCGGGACGTTGTATTTTTTCACAACCAGGACCGAAACCCTAGGCCGAACAAAATGGTCGGATGCGAAGTGAAATTTTTTCGCTCGAAATTTTGCGAGCATGTGCGGAACTTCAAGGCAATCATATCGGCAGGTGACACGAAGTGATTCGAGTTCGTTTGCCCCCCAATTTTCTTTAACGAACGATAACTTTTTCTGAAAATAACAAGTGCCCCGATCCCGGCCGAAACGACTCGAATTACACTTCGAGACCCGCCGACATGATCGCCACGATGCACAGAGCACCCTCGTAAATTTTCGGGACGTTGTATTTTTTCACAACCAGGACCGAAACCCTAGGCCGAACAAAATGGTCGGATGCGAAGTGAAATTTTTTCGCTCGAAATTTTGCGAGCATGTGCGGAACTTCTAAGCAATCATATCGGCAGGTGACACGAAGTGATTCGAGTTCGTTTCCCCCCCCATTTTCTTTAACGAACGATAACTTTTTCTGAAAATAACAAGTGCCCCGATCCCGGCCGAAACGACTCGAATTACACTTCGAGACCCCCCGACATGATCGCCACGATGCACAGAGCACCCTCGTAAATTTTCGGGACGTTGTATTTTTTCACAACCAGGACCGAAACCCTAGGCCGAACAAAATGGTCGGATGCGAAGTGAAATTTTTTCGCTCGAAATTTTACCAATATGTGCAGAACTTCTAGGCAATCATATCGGCAGGTGACACGAAGTTATTCGGGTTCGTTTGCCCCCCCATTTTCTTTAACGAACGATAACTTTTTCTGAAAATAACAAGTGCCCCGATCCCCGCCGAAACGACTCGAATTACACTTCGAGACCCCCCGACATGATCGCCACGATGCACAGAGCACCCTCGTAAATTTTCGGGACGTTGTATTTTTTCACAACCAGGACCGAAACCCTAGGCCGAACAAAATGGTCAGATGCGAAGTGAAATTTTTTCGCTCGAAATTTTGCGAGCAAGTGCGGAACTTCTAGGCAATCATATCGGCAGGTGACACGAAGTGATTCGAGTTCGTTTGCCCCCCCATTTTCTTTAACGAACGATAACTTTTTCTGAAAATAAGAAGTGCCCCGATCCCGGCCGAAACGACTCGAATTACACTTCGAGACCCCCCGACATGATCGCAACGATGCACAGAGCACCCTCGTAAATTTTCGGGACGTTGTATTTTTTCACAACCAGGACCGAAACCCTAGGCCGAACAAAATGGTCGCATGCGAAGTGAAATTTTTTCGCTCGAAATTTTGCGAGCAAGTGCGGAACTTCAAGGCAATCATATCGGCAGGTGACACGAAGTGATTCGAGTTCGTTTGCCCCCCCATTTTCTTTAACGAACGATAACTTTTTCTGAAAATAACAAGTGCCCCGATCCCGGCCGAAACGACTCGAATTACACTTCGAGACCCCCCGACATGATCGCAACGATGCACAGAGCACCCTCGTAAATTTTCGGGACGTTGTATTTTTTCACAACCAGGACCGAAACCCTAGGCCGAACAAAATGGTCGGATGCGAAGTGAAATTTTTTCGCTCGAAATTTTGCGAGCATGTGCGGAACTTCAAGGCAATCATATCGGCAGGTGACACGAAGTGATTCGAGTTCGTTTGCCCCCCCATTTTCTTTAACGAACGATAACTTTTTCTGAAAATAACAAGTGCCCCGATCCCGGCCGAAACGACTCGAATTACACTTCGAGACCCCCCGACATGATCGCCACGATGCACAGAGCACCCTCGTAAATTTTCGTGACGTTGTATTTTTTCACAACCAGGACCGAAACCCTAGGCCGAACAAAATGGTCGGATGCGAAGTGAAATTTTTTCGCTCGAAATTTTGCGAGCATGTGCGGAACTTCTAGGCAATCATATCGGCAGGTGACACGAAGTGATTGCAGTTCGTTTGCCCCCCCATTTTCTTTAACGAACGATAACTTTTTCTGAAAATAACAAGTGCCCCGATCCCGGCCGAAACGACTCGAATTACACTTCGAGACCCCCCGACATGATCGCCACGATGCACAGAGCACCCTCGTAAATTTTCGGGACGTTGTATTTTTTCACAACCAGGACCGAAACCCTTGGCCGAACAAAATGGTCGGATGCGAAGTGAAATTTTTTCGCTCGAAATTTTACCAATATGTGCAGAACTTCTAGGCAATCATATCGGCAGGTGACACGAAGTTATTCGGGTTCGTTTGCCCCCCCATCTTCTTTAATGAACGATAACTTTTTCTTAAAATAACAAGTGCCCCGATCCCGGCCGAAACGACTCGAATTACACTTCGAGACCCCCCGACATGATCGCCACGATGCACAGAGCACCCTCGTAAATTTTCGGGACGTTGTATTTTTTCACAACCAGGACCGAAACCCTAGGCCGAACAAAATGGTCGGATGCGAAGTGAAATTTTTTCGCTCGAAATTTTGCGAGCAAGTGCGGAACTTCTAGGCAATCATATCGGCAGGTGACACGAAGTGATTCGAGTTCGTTTGCCCCCCCATTTTCTTTAACGAACGATAACTTTTTCTGAAAATAACAAGTGCCCCGATCCCGGCCGAAACGACTCGAATTACACTTCGAGACCCCCCGACATGATCGCAACGATGCACAGAGCACCCTCGTAAATTTTCGGGACGTTGTATTTTTTCACAACCAGGACCGAAACCCTAGGCCGAACAAAATGGTCGGATGCGAAGTGAAATTTTTTCGCTCGAAATTTTGCGAGCATGTGCGGAACTTCAAGGCAATCATATCGGCAGGTGACACGAAGTGATTCGAGTTCGTTTGCCCCCCCATTTTCTTTAACGAACGATAACTTTTTCTGAAAATAACAAGTGCCCCGATCCCGGCCGAAACGACTCGAATTACACTTCGAGACCCCCCGACATGATCGCCACGATGCACAGAGCACCCTCGTAAATTTTCGGGACGTTGTATTTTTTCACAACCAGGACCGAAACCCTAGGCCGAACAAAATGGTCGGATGCGAAGTGAAATTTTTTCGCTCGAAATTTTGCGAGCAAGTGCGGAACTTCTAGGCAATCATATCGGCAGGTGACACGAAGTGATTCGAGTTCGTTTGCCCCCCCATTTTCTTTAACGAACGATAACTTTTTCTGAAAATAACAAGTGCCCCGATCCCGGCCGAAACGACTCGAATTACACTTCGAGACCCCCCGACATGATCGCAACGATGCACAGAGCACCCTCGTAAATTTTCGGGACGTTGTATTTTTTCACAACCAGGACCGAAACCCTAGGCCGAACAAAATGGTCGGATGCGAAGTGAAATTTTTTCGCTCGAAATTTTGCGAGCATGTGCGGAACTTCAAGGCAATCATATCGGCAGGTGACACGAAGTGATTCGAGTTCGTTTGCCCCCCCATTTTCTTTAACGAACGATAACTTTTTCTGAAAATAACAAGTGCCCCGATCCCGGCCGAAACGACTCGAATTACACTTCGAGACCCCCCGACATGATCGCAACGATGCACAGAGCACCCTCGTAAATTTTCGGGACGTTGTATTTTTTCACAACCAGGACCGAAACCCTAGGCCGAACAAAATGGTCGGATGCGAAGTGAAATTTTTTCGCTCGAAATTTTGCGAGCATGTGCGGAACTTGAAGGCAATCATATCGGCAGGTGACACGAAGTGATTCGAGTTCGTTTGCCCCCCCATTTTCTTTAACGAACGATAACTTTTTCTGAAAATAAGAAGTGCCCCGATCCCGGCCGAAACGACTCGAATTACACTTCGAGACCCGCCGACATGATCTCCACGATGCACAGCGCACCCTCGTAAATTTTCGGGACGTTGTATTTCTTCACAACCAGGACCGAAACCCTAGGCCGAACAAAATGGTCGGATGCGAAGTGAAATTTTTTCGCTCGAAATTTTGCGAGCAAGTGCGGAACTTCTAGGCAATCATATCGGCAGGTGACACGAAGTGATTGGAGTTCGTTTGCCCCCCCATTTTCTTTAACGAACGATAACTTTTTCTGAAAATAACAAGTGCCCCGATCCCGGCCGAAACGACTCGAATTACACTTCGAGACCCCCCGACATGATCGCAACGATGCACAGAGCACCCTCGTAAATTTTCGGGACGTTGTATTTTTTCACAACCAGGACCGAAACCCTAGGCCGAACAAAATGGTCGGATGCGAAGTGAAATTTTTTCGCTCGAAATTTTGCGAGCATGTGCGGAACTTCTAGGCAATCATATCGGCAGGTGACACGAAGTGATTGCAGTTCGTTTGCCCCCCCATTTTCTTTAACGAACGATAACTTTTTCTGAAAATAACAAGTGCCCCGATCCCGGCCGAAACGACTCGAATTACACTTCGAGACCCCCCGACATGATCGCCACGATGCACAGAGCACCCTCGTAAATTTTCGGGACGTTGTATTTTTTCACAACCAGGACCGAAACCCTTGGCCGAACAAAATAGTCGGATGCGAAGTGAAATTTTTTCGCTCGAAATTTTACAAATATGTGCAGAACTTCTAGGCAATCATATCGGCAGGTAACACGAAGTTATTCGAGTTCGTTTGCCCCCCCATTTTCTTTAACGAACGATAACTTTTTCTGAAAATAACAAGTGCCCCGATCCCGGCCGAAACGACTCGAATTACACTTCGAGACCCCCCGACATGATCGCCACGATGCACAGAGCACCCTCGTAAATTTTCGGGACGTTGTATTTTTTCACAACCAGGACCGAAGCCCTTGGCCGAACAAAATGGTCGGATGCGAAGTGAAATTTTTTCGCTCGAAATTTTACCAATATGTGCAGAACTTCTAGGCAATCATATCGGCAGGTGACACGAAGTTATTCGGGTTCGTTTGCCCCCCCATCTTGTTTAATGAACGATAACTTTTTCTTAAAATAACAAGTGCCCCGATCCCGGCCGAAACGACTCGAATTACACTTCGAGATCCCCCGACATGATCGCCACGATGCACAGAGCACCCTCGTAAATTTTCGGGACGTTGTATTTTTTCACAACCAGGACCGAAACCCTAGGCCGAACAAAATGGTCGGATGCGAAGTGAAATTTTTTCGCTCGAAATTTTGCGAGCAAGTGCGGAACTTCTAGGCAATCATATCGGCAGGTGACACGAAGTGATTCGAGTTCGTTTGCCCCCCCATTTTCTTTAACGAACGATAACTTTTTCTGAAAATAACAAGTGCCCCGATCCCGGCCGAAACGACTCGAATTACACTTCGAGACCCCCCGACAAGATCGCAACGATGCACAGAGCACCCTCGTAAATTTTCGGAACGTTGTATTTTTTCACAACCAGGACCGAAACCCTAGGCCGAACAAAATGGTCGGATGCGAAGTGAAATTTTTTCGCTCGAAATTTTGCGAGCATGTGCGGAACTTGAAGGCAATCATATCGGCAGGTGACACGAAGTGATTCGAGTTCGTTTGCCCCCCCATTTTCTTTAACGAACGATAACTTTTTCTGAAAATAACAAGTGCCCCGATCCCGGCCGAAACGACTCGAATTACACTTTGAGACCCCCCGACATGATCGCCACGATGCACAGAGCACCCTCGTAAATTTTCGGGACGTTGTATTTTTTCACAACCAGGACCGAAACCCTAGGCCGAACAAAATGGTCGGATGCGAAGTGAAATTTTTTCGCTCGAAATTTTGCGAGCATGTGCGGAACTTCAAGTCAATCATATCGGCAGGTGACACGAAGTGATTCGAGTTCGTTTGCCCTCCCATTTTCTTTAACGAACGATAACTTTTTCTGAAAATAAGAAGTGCCCCGATCCCGGCCGAAACGACTCGAATTACACTTCGAGACCCGCCGACATGATCGCCACGATGCACAGCGCACCCTCGTAAATTTTCGGGACGTTGTATTTCTTCACAACCAGGACCGAAACCCTAGGCCGAACAAAATGGTCGGATGCGAAGTGAAATTTTTTCGCTCGAAATTTTACAAATATGTGCAGAACTTTTAGGAAATCATATCGGCAGGTGACACGAAGTTATTCGAGTTCGTTTGCCCCCCCATCTTCTTTAATGAACGATAACTTTTTCTTAAAATAACAAGTGCCCCGATCCCGGCCGAAACGACTCGAATTACACTTCGAGACCCCCCGACATGATCGCCACGATGCACAGAGCACCCTCGTAAATTTTCGGGACGTTGTATTTTTTCACAACCAGGACCGAAACCCTAGGCCGAACAAAATGGTCGGATGCGAAGTGAAATTTTTTCGCTCGAAATTTTGCGAGCATGTGCGGAACTTCTAGGCAATCATATCGGCAGGTGACACGAAGTGATTCGAGTTCGTTTGCCCCCCCATTTTCTTTAACGAACGATAACTTTTTCTGAAAATAACAAGTGCCCCGATCCCGGCCGAAACGACTCGAATTACACTTCGAGACCCCCCGACATGATCGCCACGATGCACAGAGCACCCTCGTAAATTTTCGGGACGTTGTATTTCTTCACAACCAGGACCGAAACCCTAGGCCGAACAAAATGGTCGGATGCGAAGTGAAATTTTTTCGCTCGAAATTTTGCGAGCAAGTGCGGAACTTCTAGGCAATCATATCGGCAGGTGACACGAAGTGATTGGAGTTCGTTTGCCCCCCCATTTTCTTTAACGAACGATAACTTTTTCTGAAAATAACAAGTGCCCCGATCCCGGCCGAAACGACTCGAATTACACTTCGAGACCCCCCGACATGATCGCCACGATGCACAGAGCACCCTCGTAAATTTTCGGGACGTTGTATTTTTTCACAACCAGGACCGAAACCCTTGGCCGAACAAAATAGTCGGATGCGAAGTGAAATTTTTTCGCTCGAAATTTTACAAATATGTGCAGAACTTCTAGGCAATCATATCGGCAGGTAACACGAAGTTATTCGAGTTCGTTTGCCCCCCCATTTTCTTTAACGAACGATAACTTTTTCTGAAAATAACAAGTGCCCCGATCCCGGCCGAAACGACTCGAATTACACTTCGAGACCCCCCGACATGATCGCCACGATGCACAGAGCACCCTCGTAAATTTTCGGGACGTTGTATTTTTTCACAACCAGGACCGAAGCCCTTGGCCGAACAAAATGGTCGGATGCGAAGTGAAATTTTTTCGCTCGAAATTTTACCAATATGTGCAGAACTTCTAGGCAATCATATCGGCAGGTGACACGAAGTTATTCGGGTTCGTTTGCCCCCCCATCTTGTTTAATGAACGATAACTTTTTCTTAAAATAACAAGTGCCCCGATCCCGGCCGAAACGACTCGAATTACACTTCGAGATCCCCCGACATGATCGCCACGATGCACAGAGCACCCTCGTAAATTTTCGGGACGTTGTATTTTTTCACAACCAGGACCGAAACCCTAGGCCGAACAAAATGGTCGGATGCGAAGTGAAATTTTTTCGCTCGAAATTTTGCGAGCAAGTGCGGAACTTCTAGGCAATCATATCGGCAGGTGACACGAAGTGATTCGAGTTCGTTTGCCCCCCCATTTTCTTTAACGAACGATAACT
Source organism: Corylus avellana (assembly GCF_965113065.1). Taxonomy (NCBI): domain Eukaryota; kingdom Viridiplantae; phylum Streptophyta; class Magnoliopsida; order Fagales; family Betulaceae; genus Corylus; species Corylus avellana. Next base: position 12,020,835 of record NC_142499.1, read on the forward strand.
TTTTCTGAAAATAACAAGTGCCCCGATCCCGGCCGAAACGACTCGAATTACACTTCGAGACCCCCCGACAAGATCGCAACGATGCACAGAGCACCCTCGTAAATTTTCGGAACGTTGTATTTTTTCACAACCAGGACCGAAACCCTAGGCCGAACAAAATGGTCGGATGCGAAGTGAAATTTTTTCGCTCGAAATTTTGCGAGCATGTGCGGAACTTGAAGGCAATCATATCGGCAGGTGACACGAAGTGATTCGAGTTCGTTTGCCCCCCCATTTTCTTTAACGAACGATAACTTTTTCTGAAAATAACAAGTGCCCCGATCCCGGCCGAAACGACTCGAATTACACTTTGAGACCCCCCGACATGATCGCCACGATGCACAGAGCACCCTCGTAAATTTTCGGGACGTTGTATTTTTTCACAACCAGGACCGAAACCCTAGGCCGAACAAAATGGTCGGATGCGAAGTGAAATTTTTTCGCTCGAAATTTTGCGAGCATGTGCGGAACTTCAAGTCAATCATATCGGCAGGTGACACGAAGTGATTCGAGTTCGTTTGCCCCCCCATTTTCTTTAACGAACGATAACTTTTTCTGAAAATAAGAAGTGCCCCGATCCCGGCCGAAACGACTCGAATTACACTTCGAGACCCGCCGACATGATCGCCACGATGCACAGCGCACCCTCGTAAATTTTCGGGACGTTGTATTTCTTCACAACCAGGACCGAAACCCTAGGCCGAACAAAATGGTCGGATGCGAAGTGAAATTTTTTCGCTCGAAATTTTACAAATATGTGCAGAACTTTTAGGAAATCATATCGGCAGGTGACACGAAGTTATTCGAGTTCGTTTGCCCCCCCATCTTCTTTAATGAACGATAACTTTTTCTTAAAATAACAAGTGCCCCGATCCCGGCCGAAACGACTCGAATTACACTTCGAGACCCCCCGACATGATCGCCACGATGCACAGAGCACCCTCGTAAATTTTCGGGACGTTGTATTTTTTCACAACCAGGACCGAAACCCTAGGCCGAACAAAATGGTCGGATGCGAAGTGAAATTTTTTCGCTCGAAATTTTGCGAGCATGTGCGGAACTTCTAGGCAATCATATCGGCAGGTGACACGAAGTGATTCGAGTTCGTTTGCCCCCCCATTTTCTTTAACGAACGATAACTTTTTCTGAAAATAACAAGTGCCCCGATCCCGGCCGAAACGACTCGAATTACACTTCGAGACCCCCCGACATGATCGCCACGATGCACAGAGCACCCTCGTAAATTTTCGGGACGTTGTATTTCTTCACAACCAGGACCGAAACCCTAGGCCGAACAAAATGGTCGGATGCGAAGTGAAATTTTTTCGCTCGAAATTTTGCGAGCAAGTGCGGAACTTCTAGGCAATCATATCGGCAGGTGACACGAAGTGATTCCAGTTCGTTTGCCCCCCCATTTTCTTTAACGAACGATAACTTTTTCTGAAAATAACAAGTGCCCCGATCCCGGCCGAAACGACTCGAATTACACTTCGAGACCCCCCGACAAGATCGCAACGATGCACAGAGCACCCTCGTAAATTTTCGGGACGTTGTATTTTTTCACAACCAGGACCGAAACCCTAGGCCGAACAAAATGGTCGGATGCGAAGTGAAATTTTTTCGCTCGAAATTTTGCGAGCATGTGCGGAACTTCAAGGCAATCATATCGGCAGGTGACACGAAGTGATTCGAGTTCGTTTGCCCCCCCATTTTCTTTAACGAACGATAACTTTTTCTGAAAATAACAAGTGCCCCGATTCCGGCCGAAACGACTCGAATTACACTTTGAGACCCCCCGACATGATCGCCACGATGCACAGAGCACCCTCGTAAATTTTCGGGACGTTGTATTTTTTCACAACCAGGACCGAAACCCTAGGCCGAACAAAATGGTCGGATGCGAAGTGAAATTTTTTCGCTCGAAATTTTGCGAGCAAGTGCGGAACTTCTAGGCAATCATATCGGCAGGTGACACGAAGTGATTCGAGTTCGTTTGCCCCCCCATTTTCTTTAACGAACGATAACTTTTTCTGAAAATAACAAGTGCCCCGATCCCGGCCGAAACGACTCGAATTACACTTCGAGACCCCCCGACAAGATCGCAACGATGCACAGAGCACCCTCGTAAATTTTCGGGACGTTGTATTTTTTCACAACCAGGACCGAAACCCTAGGCCGAACAAAATGGTCGGATGCGAAGTGAAATTTTTTCGCTCGAAATTTTGCGAGCATGTGCGGAACTTCAAGGCAATCATATCGGCAGGTGACACGAAGTGATTCGAGTTCGTTTGCCCCCCCATTTTCTTTAACGAACGATAACTTTTTCTGAAAATAAGAAGTGCCCCGATCCCGGCCGAAACGACTCGAATTACACTTCGAGACCCGCCGACATGATCGCCACGATGCACAGCGCACCCTCGTAAATTTTCGGGACGTTGTATTTCTTCACAACCAGGACCGAAACCCTTGGCCGAACAAAATGGTCGGATGCGAAGTGAAATTTTTTCGCTCGAAATTTTACAAATATGTGCAGAACTTTTAGGAAATCATATCGGCAGGTGACACGAAGTTATTCGAGTTCGTTTGCCCCCCCATCTTCTTTAATGAACGATAACTTTTTCTTAAAATAACAAGTGCCCCGATCCCGGCCGAAACGACTCGACTTACACTTCGAGACCCCCCGACATGATCGCCACGATGCACAGAGCACCCTCGTAAATTTTCGGGACGTTGTATTTTTTCACAACCAGGACCGAAACCCTAGGCCGAACAAAATGGTCGGATGCGAAGTGAAATTTTTTCGCTCGAAATTTTGCGAGCATGTGCGGAACTTCAAGGCAATCATATCGGCAGGTGACACGAAGTGATTCGAGTTCGTTTGCCCCCCCATTTTCTTTAACGAACGATAACTTTTTCTGAAAATAACAAGTGCCCCGATCCCGGCCGAAACGACTCGAATTACACTTCGAGACCCCCCGACATGATCGCCACGATGCACAGAGCACCCTCGTAAATTTTCGGGACGTTGTATTTCTTCACAACCAGGACCGAAACCCTAGGCCGAACAAAATGGTCGGATGCGAAGTGAAATTTTTTCGCTCGAAATTTTGCGAGCAAGTGCGGAACTTCTAGGCAATCATATCGGCAGGTGACACGAAGTGATTCGAGTTCGTTTGCCCCCCCATTTTCTTTAATGAACGATAACTTTTTCTGAAAATAACAAGTGCCCCGATCCCGGCCGAAACGACTCGAATTACACTTCGAGACCCCCCGACAAGATCGCAACGATGCACAGAGCACCCTCGTAAATTTTCGGGACGTTGTATTTTTTCACAACCAGGACCGAAACCCTAGGCCGAACAAAATGGTCGGATGCGAAGTGAAATTTTTTCGCTCGAAATTTTGCGAGCATGTGCGGAACTTCAAGGCAATCATATCGGCAGGTGACACGAAGTGATTCGAGTTCGTTTGCCCCCCCATTTTCTTTAACGAACGATAACTTTTTCTGAAAATAACAAGTGCCCCGATTCCGGCCGAAACGACTCGAATTACACTTTGAGACCCCCCGACATGATCGCCACGATGCACAGAGCACCCTCGTAAATTTTCGGGACGTTGCATTTTTTCACAACCAGGACCGAAACCCTAGGCCGAACAAAATGGTCGGATGCGAAGTGAAATTTTTTCGCTCGAAATTTTGCGAGCAAGTGCGGAACTTCTAGGCAATCATATCGGCAGGTGACACGAAGTGATTCGAGTTCGTTTGCCCCCCCATTTTCTTTAACGAACGATAACTTTTTCTGAAAATAACAAGTGCCCCGATCCCGGCCGAAACGACTCGAATTACACTTCGAGACCCCCCGACATGATCGCCACGATGCACAGAGCACCCTCGTAAATTTTCGGGACGTTGTATTTCTTCACAACCAGGACCGAAACCCTAGGCCGAACAAAATGGTCGGATGCGAAGTGAAATTTTTTCGCTCGAAATTTTGCGAGCAAGTGCGGAACTTCTAGGCAATCATATCGGCAGGTGACACGAAGTGATTCGAGTTCGTTTGCCCCCCCATTTTCTTTAACGAACGATAACTTTTTCTGAAAATAACAAGTGCCCCGATCCCGGCCGAAACGACTCGAATTACACTTCGAGACCCCCCGACAAGATCGCAACGATGCACAGAGCACCCTCGTAAATTTTCGGGACGTTGTATTTTTTCACAACCAGGACCGAAACCCTAGGCCGAACAAAATGGTCGCATGCGAAGTGAAATTTTTTCGCTCGAAATTTTGCGAGCATGTGCGGAACTTCAAGGCAATCATATCGGCAGGTGACACGAAGTGATTCGAGTTCGTTTGCCCCCCAATTTTCTTTAACGAACGATAACTTTTTCTGAAAATAACAAGTGCCCCGATCCCGGCCGAAACGACTCGAATTACACTTCGAGACCCGCCGACATGATCGCCACGATGCACAGAGCACCCTCGTAAATTTTCGGGACGTTGTATTTTTTCACAACCAGGACCGAAACCCTAGGCCGAACTAAATGGTCGGATGCGAAGTGAAATTTTTTCGCTCGAAATTTTACCAATATGTGCAGAACTTCTAGGCAATCATATCGGCAGGTGACACGAAGTTATTCGGGTTCGTTTGCCCCCCCATTTTCTTTAACGAACGATAACTTTTTCTGAAAATAACAAGTGCCCCGATTCCGGCCGAAACGACTCGAATTACACTTTGAGACCCCCCGACATGATCGCCACGATGCACAGAGCACCCTCGTAAATTTTCGGGACGTTGCATTTTTTCACAACCAGGACCGAAACCCTAGGCCGAACAAAATGGTCGGATGCGAAGTGAAATTTTTTCGCTCGAAATTTTGCGAGCAAGTGCGGAACTTCTAGGCAATCATATCGGCAGGTGACACGAAGTGATTCGAGTTCGTTTGCCCCCCCATTTTCTTTAACGAACGATAACTTTTTCTGAAAATAACAAGTGCCCCGATCCCGGCCGAAACGACTCGAATTACACTTCGAGACCCCCCGACATGATCGCCACGATGCACAGAGCACCCTCGTAAATTTTCGGGACGTTGTATTTCTTCACAACCAGGACCGAAACCCTAGGCCGAACAAAATGGTCGGATGCGAAGTGAAATTTTTTCGCTCGAAATTTTGCGAGCAAGTGCGGAACTTCTAGGCAATCATATCGGCAGGTGACACGAAGTGATTCGAGTTCGTTTGCCCCCCCATTTTCTTTAACGAACGATAACTTTTTCTGAAAATAACAAGTGCCCCGATCCCGGCCGAAACGACTCGAATTACACTTCGAGACCCCCCGACAAGATCGCAACGATGCACAGAGCACCCTCGTAAATTTTCGGGACGTTGTATTTTTTCACAACCAGGACCGAAACCCTAGGCCGAACAAAATGGTCGCATGCGAAGTGAAATTTTTTCGCTCGAAATTTTGCGAGCATGTGCGGAACTTCAAGGCAATCATATCGGCAGGTGACACGAAGTGATTCGAGTTCGTTTGCCCCCCAATTTTCTTTAACGAACGATAACTTTTTCTGAAAATAACAAGTGCCCCGATCCCGGCCGAAACGACTCGAATTACACTTCGAGACCCGCCGACATGATCGCCACGATGCACAGAGCACCCTCGTAAATTTTCGGGACGTTGTATTTTTTCACAACCAGGACCGAAACCCTAGGCCGAACTAAATGGTCGGATGCGAAGTGAAATTTTTTCGCTCGAAATTTTGCGAGCATGTGCGGAACTTCTAGGCAATCATATCGGCAGGTGACACGAAGTGATTTGAGTTCGTTTGCCCCCCCATTTTCTTTAACGAACGATAACTTTTTCTGAAAATAACAAGTGCCCCGATCCCGGCCGAAACGACTCGAATTACACTTCGAGACCCCCCGACATGATCGCAACGATGCACAGAGCACCCTCGTAAATTTTCGGGACGTTGTATTTTTTCACAACCAGGACCGAAACCCTAGGCCGAACAAAATGGTCGGATGCGAAGTGAAATTTTTTCGCTCGAAATTTTGCGAGCAAGTGCGGAACTTCTAGGCAATCATATCGGCAGGTGACACGAAGTGATTTGAGTTCGTTTGCCCCCCCATTTTCTTTAACGAACGATAACTTTTTCTGAAAATAACAAGTGCCCCGATCCCGGCCGAAACGACTCGAATTACACTTCGAGACCCCCCGACATGATCGCAACGATGCACAGAGCACCCTCGTAAATTTTCGGGACGTTGTATTTTTTCACAACCAGGACCGAAACCCTAGGCCGAACAAAATGGTCGGATGCGAAGTGAAATTTTTTCGCTCGAAATTTTGCGAGCATGTGCGGAACTTCTAGGCAATCATATCGGCAGGTGACACGAAGTGATTGCAGTTCGTTTGCCCCCCCATTTTCTTTAACGAACGATAACTTTTTCTGAAAATAACAAGTGCCCCGATCCCGGCCGAAACGACTCGAATTACACTTCGAGACCCCCCGACATGATCGCCACGATGCACAGAGCACCCTCGTAAATTTTCGGGACGTTGTATTTTATCACAACCAGGACCGAAACCCTTGGCCGAACAAAATGGTCGGATGCGAAGTGAAATTTTTTCGCTCGAAATTTTACCAATATGTGCAGAACTTCTAGGCAATCATATCGGCAGGTGACACGAAGTTATTCGGGTTCGTTTGCCCCCCCATCTTCTTTAATGAACGATAACTTTTTCTTAAAATAACAAGTGCCCCGATCCCGGCCGAAACGACTCGAATTACACTTCGAGACCCCCCGACATGATCGCCACGATGCACAGAGCACCCTCGTAAATTTTCGGGACGTTGTATTTTTTCACAACCAGGACCGAAACCCTAGGCCGAACAAAATGGTCGGATGCGAAGTGAAATTTTTTCGCTCGAAATTTTGCGAGCATGTGCGGAACTTCAAGGCAATCATATCGGCAGGTGACACGAAGTGATTCGAGTTCGTTTGCCCCCCCATTTTCTTTAACGAACGATAACTTTTTCTGAAAATAACAAGTGCCCCGATCCCGGCCGAAACGACTCGAATTACACTTCGAGACCCCCCGACATGATCGCCACGATGCACAGAGCACCCTCGTAAATTTTCGTGACGTTGTATTTTTTCACAACCAGGACCGAAACCCTAGGCCGAACAAAATGGTCGGATGCGAAGTGAAATTTTTTCGCTCGAAATTTTACAAATATGTGCAGAACTTTTAGGAAATCATATCGGCAGGTGACACGAAGTTATTCGAGTTCGTTTGCCCCCCCATCTTCTTTAATGAACGATAACTTTTTCTTAAAATAACAAGTGCCCCGATCCCGGCCGAAACGACTCGACTTACACTTCGAGACCCCCCGACATGATCGCCACGATGCACAGAGCACCCTCGTAAATTTTCGGGACGTTGTATTTTTTCACAACCAGGACCGAAACCCTAGGCCGAACAAAATGGTCGGATGCGAAGTGAAATTTTTTCGCTCGAAATTTTGCGAGCAAGTGCGGAACTTCTAGGCAATCATATCGGCAGGTGACACGAAGTGATTCGAGTTCGTTTGCCCCCCCATTTTCTTTAACGAACGATAACTTTTTCTGAAAATAACAAGTGCCCCGATCCCGGCCGAAACGACTCGAATTACACTTCGAGACCCCCCGACATGATCGCCACGATGCACAGAGCACCCTCGTAAATTTTCGGGACGTTGTATTTCTTCACAACCAGGACCGAAACCCTAGGCCGAACAAAATGGTCGGATGCGAAATGAAATTTTTTCGCTCGAAATTTTACAAATATGTGCAGAACTTTTAGGAAGTCATATCGGCAGGTGACACGAAGTTACTCGAGTTCGTTTGCCCCCCCATCTTCTTTAATGAACGATAACTTTTTCTTAAAATAACAAGTGCCCCGATCCCGGCCGAAACGACTCGAATTACACTTCGAGACCCCCCGACATGATCGCCACGATGCACAGAGCACCCTCGTAAATTTTCGGGACGTTGTATTTTTTCACAACCAGGACCGAAACCCTAGGCCGAACAAAATGGTCGGATGCGAAGTGAAATTTTTTCGCTCGAAATTTTACCAATATGTGCAGAACTTCTAGGCAATCATATCGGCAGGTCATACGAAGTTATTCGGGTTCGTTTGCCCCCCCATTTTCTTTAACGAACGATAACTTTTTCTGAAAATAAGAAGTGCCCCGATCCCGGCCGAAACGACTCGAATTACACTTCGAGACCCGCCGACAAGATCGCCACGATGCACAGCGCACCCTCGTAAATTTTCGGGACGTTGTATTTCTTCACAACCAGGACCGAAACCCTAGGCCGAACAAAATGGTCGGATGCGAAGTGAAATTTTTTCGCTCGAAATTTTACAAATATGTGCAGAACTTTTAGGAAGTCATATCGGCAGGTGACACAAAGTTATTCGAGTTCGTTTGCCCCCCCCCATCTTCTTTAATGAACGATAACTTTTTCTTAAAATAACAAGTGCCCCGATCCCGGCCGAAACGACTCGAATTACACTTCGAGACTCCCCGACATGATCGCCACGATGCACAGAGCACCCTCGTAAATTTTCGGGACGTTGTATTTTTTCACAACCAGGACCGAAACCCTAGGCCGAACAAAATGGTCGGATGCGAAGTGAAATTTTTTCGCTCGAAATTTTACCAATATGTGCAGAACTTCTAGGCAATCATATCGGCAGGTCACACGAAGTTATTCGGGTTCGTTTGCCCCCCCATTTTCTTTAACGAACGATAACTTTTTCTGAAAATAAGAAGTGCCCCGATCCCGGCCGAAACGACTCGAATTACACTTCGAGACCCGCCGACATGATCGCCACGATGCACAGCGCACCCTCGTAAATTTTCGGGACGTTGTATTTCTTCACAAAAAGGACCGAAACCCTAGGCCGAACAAAATGGTCGGATGCGAAGTGAAATTTTTTCGCTCGAAATTTTACAAATATGTGCAGAACTTTTAGGAAATCATATCGGCAGGTGACACGAAGTTATTCGAGTTCGTTTGCCCCCCCATCTTCTTTAATGAACGATAACTTTTTCTTAAAATAACAAGTGCCCCGATCCCGGCCGAAACGACTCGAATTACACTTCGAGACCCCCCGACATGATCGCCACGATGCACAGAGCACCCTCGTAAATTTTCGGGACGTTGTATTTTTTCACAACCAGGACCGAAACCCTAGGCCGAACAAAATGGTCGGATGCGAAGTGAAATTTTTTCGCTCGAAATTTTGCGAGCATGTGCGGAACTTCTAGGCAATCATATCGGCAGGTGACACGAAGTGATTCGAGTTCGTTTGCCCCCCCATTTTCTTTAACGAACGATAACTTTTTCTGAAAATAACAAGTGCCCCGATCCCGGCCGAAACGACTCGAATTACACTTCGAGACCCCCCGACATGATCGCCACGATGCACAGAGCACCCTCGTAAATTTTCGGGACGTTGTATTTCTTCACAACCAGAACCGAAACCCTAGGCCGAACAAAATGGTCGGATGCGAAGTGAAATTTTTTCGCTCGAAATTTTGCGAGCATGTGCGGAACTTCTAGGCAATCATATCGGCAGCTGACACGAAGTGATTCGAGTTCGTTTGCCCCCCCATTTTCTTTAACGAACGATAACTTTTTCTGAAAATAACAAGTGCACCGATCCCGGCCGAAACGACTCGAATTACACTTCGAGACCCCCCGACATGATCGCCACGATGCACAGAGCACCCTCGTAAATTTTCGGGACGTTGTATTTTTTCACAACCAGGACCGAAACCCTTGGCCGAACAAAATGGTCGGATGCGAAGTGAAATTTTTTCGCTCGAAATTTTACCAATATGTGCAGAACTTCTAGGCAATCATATCGGCAGGTGAAACGAAGTTATTCGGGTTCGTTTGCCCCCCCATTTTCTTTAACGAACGATAACTTTTTCTGAAAATAACAAGTGCCCCGATCCCCGCCGAAACGACTCGAATTACACTTCGAGACCCCCCGACATGATCGCCACGATGCACAGAGCACCCTCGTAAATTTTCGGGACGTTGTATTTTTTCACAACCAGGACCGAAACCCTAGGCCGAACAAAATGGTCGGATGCGAAGTGAAATTTTTTCGCTCGAAATTTTGCGAGCAAGTGCGGAACTTCTAGGCAATCATATCGGCAGGTGACACGAAGTGATTCGAGTTCGTTTGCCCCCCCATTTTCTTTAACGAACGATAACTTTTTCTGAAAATAACAAGTGCCCCGATCCCGGCCGAAACGACTCGACTTACACTTCGAGACCCCTCGACATGATCGCCACGATGCACAGAGCACCCTCGTAAATTTTCGGGACGTTGTATTTTTTCACAACCAGGACCGAAACCCTAGGCCGAACAAAATGGTCGGATGCGAAGTGAAATTTTTTCGCTCGAAATTTTGCGAGCAAGTGCGGAACTTCTAGGCAATCATATCGGCAGGTGACACGAAGTGATTCGAGTTCGTTTGCCCCCCCCATTTTCTTTAACGAACGATAACTTTTTCTGAAAATAACAAGTGCCCCGATCCCGGCCGAAACGACTCGAATTACACTTCGAGACCCCCCGACATGATCGCCACGATGCACAGAGCACCCTCGTAAATTTTCGGGACGTTGTATTTCTTCACAACCAGGACCGAAACCCTAGGCCGAACAAAATGGTCGGATGCGAAGTGAAATTTTTTCGCTCGAAATTTTACAAATATGTGCAGAACTTTTAGGAAATCATATCGGCAGGTGACACGAAGTTATTCGAGTTCGTTTGCCCCCCCATCTTCTTTAATGAACGATAACTTTTTCTAAAAATAACAAGTGCCCCGATCCCGGCCGAAACGACTCGAATTACACTTCGAGACCCTCCGACTTGATCGCCACGATGCACAGAGCACCCTCGTAAATTTTCGGGACGTTGTATTTTTTCACAACCAGGACCGAAACCCTTGGCCGAACAAAATGGTCGGATGCGAAGTGAAATTCTTCGCTCGAAATTTTACAAATATGTGCAGAACTTCTAGGCAATCATATCGGCAGGTAACACGAAGTTATTCGAGTTCGTTTGCCCCCCCATTTTCTTTAACGAACGATAACTTTTTCTGAAAATAACAAGTGCCCCGATCCCGGCCGAAACGACTCGACTTACACTTCGAGACCCCCCGACATGATCGCCACGATGCACAGAGCACCCTCGTAAATTTTCGGGACGTTGTATTTTTTCACAACCAGGACCGAAACCCTTGGCCGAACAAAATGGTCGGATGCGAAGTGAAATTTTTTCGCTCGAAATTTTACCAATATGTGCAGAACTTCTAGGCAATCATATCGGCAGGTGAAACGAAGTTATTCGGGTTCGTTTGCCCCCCCATTTTCTTTAACGAACGATAACTTTTTCTGAAAATAACAAGTGCCCCGATCCCGGCCGAAACGACTCGAATTACACTTCGAGACCCCCCGACATGATCGCAACGATGCACAGAGCACCCTCGTAAATTTTCGGGACGTTGTATTTTTTCACAACCAGGACCGAAACCCTAGGCCGAACCAAATGGTCGGATGCGAAGTGAAATTTTTTCGCTCGAAATTTTGCGAGCATGTGCGGAACTTCTAGGCAATCATATCGGCTGGTGACACGAAGTGATTGAAGTTCGTTTGCCCCCCCATTTTCTTTAACGAACGATAACTTTTTCTGAAAATAACAAGTGCCCCGATCCCGGCCGAAACGACTCGAATTACACTTCGAGACCCCCCGACATGATCGCCACGATGCACAGAGCACCCTCGTAAATTTTCGGGACGTTGTATTTTTTCACAACCAGGACCGAAACCCTAGGCCGAACAAAATGGTCGTATGCGAAGTGAAATTTTTTCGCTCGAAATTTTGCGAGCATGTGCGGAACTTCTAGGCAATCATATCGGCAGGTGACACGAAGTGATTGCAGTTCGTTTGCCCCCCCATTTTCTTTAACGTACGATAACTTTTTCTGAAAATAACAAGTGCCCCGATCCCGGCCGAAACGACTCGAATTACACTTCGAGACCCCCCGACATGATCGCAACGATGCACAGAGCACCCTCGTAAATTTTCGGGACGTTGTATTTTTTCACAACCAGGACCGAAACCCTAGGCCGAACCAAATGGTCGGATGCGAAGTGAAATTTTTTCGCTCGAAATCTTGCGAGCATGTGCGGAACTTCTAGGCAATCATATCGGCTGGTGACACGAAGTGATTGAAGTTCGTTTGCCCCCCCATTTTCTTTAACGAACGATAACTTTTTCTGAAAATAACAAGTGCCCCGATCCCGGCCGAAACGACTCGAATTACACTTCGAGACCCCCCGACATGATCGCCACGATGCACAGAGCACCCTCGTAAATTTTCGGGACGTTGTATTTTTTCACAACCAGGACCGAAACCCTTGGCCGAACAAAATGGTCGGATGCGAATTGAAATTTTTTCGCTCGAAATTTTACGAGCATGTGCGGAACTTCTAGGCAATCATATCGGCTGGTGACACGAAGTGATTCGAGTTCGTTTGCCCCCCCATTTTCTTTAACGAACGATAACTTTTTCTGAAAATAACAAGTGCCCCGATCCCGGCCGAAACGACTCGACTTACACTTCGAGACCCCCCGACATGATCGCCACGATGCACAGAGCACCCTCGTAAATTTTCGGGACGTTGTATTTTTTCACAACCAGGACCGAAACCCTAGGCCGAACAAAATGGTCGGATGCGAAGTGAAATTTTTTCGCTCGAAATTTTGCGAGCAAGTGCGGAACTTCTAGGCAATCATATCGGCAGGTGACACGAAGTGATTCGAGTTCGTTTGCCCCCCCCATTTTCTTTAACGAACGATAACTTTTTCTGAAAATAACAAGTGCCCCGATCCCGGCCGAAACGACTCGAATTACACTTCGAGACCCCCCGACATGATCGCCACGATGCACAGAGCACCCTCGTAAATTTTCGGGACGTTGTATTTCTTCACAACCAGGACCGAAACCCTAGGCCGAACAAAATGGTCGGATGCGAAGTGAAATTTTTTCGCTCGAAATTTTGCGAGCAAGTGCGGAACTTCTAGGCAATCATATCGGCAGGTGACACGAAGTGATTCGAGTTCGTTTGCCCCCCCCATTTTCTTTAACGAACGATAACTTTTTCTGAAAATAACAAGTGCCCCGATCCCGGCCGAAACGACTCGAATTACACTTCGAGACCCCCCGACATGATCGCCACGATGCACAGAGCACCCTCGTAAATTTTCGGGACGTTGTATTTCTTCACAACCAGGACCGAAACCCTAGGCCGAACAAAATGGTCGGATGCGAAGTGAAATTTTTTCGCTCGAAATTTTACAAATATGTGCAGAACTTTTAGGAAATCATATCGGCAGGTGACACGAAGTTATTCGAGTTCGTTTGCCCCCCCATCTTCTTTAATGAACGATAACTTTTTCTTAAAATAACAAGTGCCCCGATCCCGGCCGAAACGACTCGAATTACACTTCGAGACCCCCCGACTTGATCGCCACGATGCACAGAGCACCCTCGTAAATTTTCGGGACGTTGTATTTTTTCACAACCAGGACCGAAACCCTTGGCCGAACAAAATGGTCGGATGCGAAGTGAAATTTTTTCGCTCGAAATTTTACAAATATGTGCAGAACTTCTAGGCAATCATATCGGCAGGTAACACGAAGTTATTCGAGTTCGTTTGCCCCCCCATTTTCTTTAACGAACGATAACTTTTTCTGAAAATAACAAGTGCCCCGATCCCGGCCGAAACGACTCGACTTACACTTCGAGACCCCCCGACATGATCGCCACGATGCACAGAGCACCCTCGTAAATTTTCGGGACGTTGTATTTTTTCACAACCAGGACCGAAACCCTTGGCCGAACAAAATGGTCGGATGCGAAGTGAAATTTTTTCGCTCGAAATTTTACCAATATGTGCAGAACTTCTAGGCAATCATATCGGCAGGTGAAACGAAGTTATTCGGGTTCGTTTGCCCCCCCATTTTCTTTAACGAACGATAACTTTTTCTGAAAATAACAAGTGCCCCGATCCCGGCCGAAACGACTCGAATTACACTTCGAGACCCCCCGACATGATCGCAACGATGCACAGAGCACACTCGTAAATTTTCGGGACGTTGTATTTTTTCACAACCAGGACCGAAACCGTAGGCCGAACAAAATGGTCGTATGCGAAGTGAAATTTTTTCGCTCGAAATTTTGCGAGCATGTGCGGAACTTCTAGGCAATCATATCGGCAGGTGACACGAAGTGATTGCAGTTCGTTTGCCCCCCCATTTTCTTTAACGTACGATAACTTTTTCTGAAAATAACAAGTGCCCCGATCCCGGCCGAAACGACTCGAATTACACTTCGAGACCCCCCGACATGATCGCAACGATGCACAGAGCACCCTCGTAAATTTTCGGGACGTTGTATTTTTTCACAACCAGGACCGAAACCCTAGGCCGAACAAAATGGTCGGATGCGAAGTGAAATTTTTTCGCTCGAAATTTTGCGAGCATGTGCGGAACTTCAAGGCAATCATATCGGCAGGTGACACGAAGTGATTCGAGTTCGTTTGCCCCCCCATTTTCTTTAACGAACGATAACTTTTTCTGAAAATAACAAGTGCCCCGATCCCGGCCGAAACGACTCGAATTACACTTCGAGACCCGCCGACATGATCGCCACGATGCACAGAGCACCCTCGTAAATTTTCGGGACGTTGTATTTTTTCACAACCAGGACCGAAACCCTAGGCCGAACCAAATGGTCGGATGCGAAGTGAAATTTTTTCGCTCGAAATTTTGCGAGCATGTGCGGAACTTCTAGGCAATCATATCGGCAGGTGACACGAAGTGATTCGAGTTCGTTTGCCCCCCCATTTTCTTTAACGAACTATAACTTTTTCTGAAAATAACAAGTGCCCCGATCCCGGCCGAAACGACTCGAATTACACTTCGAGACCCCCCGACATGATCGCCACGATGCACAGAGCACCCTCGTAAATTTTCGGGACGTTGTATTTCTTCACAACCAGGACCGAAACCCTAGGCCGAACAAAATGGTCGGATGCGAAGTGAAATTTTTTCGCTCGAAATTTTACAAATATGTGCGGAACTTCTAGGCAATCATATCGGCAGGTGACACGAAGTTATTCGAGTTCGTTTGCCCCCCCATCTTCTTTAATGAACGATAACTTTTTCTTAAAATAACAAGTGCCCCGATCCCGGCCGAAACGACTCGAATTACACTTCGAGACCCGCCGACATGATCGCCACGATGCACAGAGCACCCTCGTAAATTTTCGGGACGTTGTATTTTTTCACAACCAGGACCGAAACCCTAGGCCGAACAAAATGGTCGGATGCGAAGTGAAATTTTTTCGCTCGAAATTTTGCGAGCAAGTGCGGAACTTCTAGGCAATCATATCGGCAGGTGACACGAAGTGATTCGAGTTCGTTTGCCCCCCCATTTTCTTTAACGAACGATAACTTTTTCTGAAAATAACAAGTGCCCCGATCCTGGCCGAAACTACTCGAATTACACTTCGAGACCCCCCGACATGATCGCAACGATGCACAGAGCACCCTCGTAAATTTTCGGGACGTTGTATTTTTTCACAACCAGGACCGAAACCCTAGGCCGAACAAAATGGTCGGATGCGAAGTGAAATTTTTTCGCTCGAAATTTTGCGAGCAAGTGCGGAACTTCTAGGCAATCATATCGGCAGGTGACACGAAGTGATTCGAGTTCGTTTGCCCCCCCATTTTCTTTAACGAACGATAACTTTTTCTGAAAATAACAAGTGCCCCGATCCCGGCCGAAACTACTCGAATTACACTTCGAGACCCCCCGACATGATCGCAACGATGCACAGAGCACCCTCGTAAATTTTCGGGACGTTGTATTTTTTCACAACCAGGACCGAAACCCTAGGCCGAACAAAATGGTCGGATGCGAAGTGAAATTTTTTCGCTCGAAATTTTGCGAGCAAGTGCGGAACTTCTAGGCAATCATATCGGCAGGTGACACGAAGTGATTCGAGTTCGTTTGCCCCCCCATTTTCTTTAACGAACGATAACTTTTTCTGAAAATAACAAGTGCCCCGATCCCGGCCGAAACGAGTCGAATTACACTTCGAGACCCCCCGACATGATCGCAACGATGCACAGAGCACCCTCGTAAATTTTCGGGACGTTGTATTTTTTCACAACCAGGACCGAAACCCTAGGCCGAACAAAATGGTCGGATGCGAAGTGAAATTTTTTCGCTCGAAATTTTGCGAGCATGTGCGGAACTTCAAGGCAATCATATCGGCAGGTGACACGAAGTGATTCGAGTTCGTTTGCCCCCCCATTTTCTTTAACGAACGATAACTTTTTCTGAAAATAACAAGTGCCCCGATCCCGGCCGAAACGACTCGAATTACACTTCGAGACCCGCCGACATGATCGCCACGATGCACAGAGCACCCTCGTAAATTTTCGGGACGTTGTATTTTTTCACAACCAGGACCGAAACCCTAGGCCGAACAAAATGGTCGGATGCGAAGTGAAATTTTTTCGCTCGAAATTTTGCGAGCATGTGCGAAACTTCTAGGCAATCATATCGGCAGGTGACACGAAGTGATTCGAGTTCGTTTGCCCCCCCATTTTCTTTAACGAACTATAACTTTTTCTGAAAATAACAAGTGCCCCGATCCCGGCCGAAACGACTCGAATTACACTTCGAGACCCCCCGACATGATCGCCACGATGCACAGAGCACCCTCGTAAATTTTCGAGACGTTGTATTT
This sequence comes from Corylus avellana, assembly GCF_965113065.1. Classification (NCBI taxonomy): domain Eukaryota; kingdom Viridiplantae; phylum Streptophyta; class Magnoliopsida; order Fagales; family Betulaceae; genus Corylus; species Corylus avellana. The sequence goes on from NC_142499.1 coordinate 12,037,776, forward strand.
CTTCACAACCAGGACCGAAACCCTAGGCCGAACAAAATGGTCGGATGCGAAGTGAAATTTTTTCGCTCGAAATTTTACAAATATGTGCAGAACTTTTAGGAAATCATATCGGCAGGTGACACGAAGTTATTCGAGTTCGTTTGCCCCCCCATCTTCTTTAATGAACGATAACTTTTTCTTAAAATAACAAGTGCCCCGATCCCGGCCGAAATGACTCGAATTACACTTCGAGACCCCCCGACATGATCGCCACGATGCACAGAGCACCCTCGTAAATTTTCGGGACGTTGTATTTTTTAACAACCAGGACCGAAACCCTTGGCCGAACAAAATGGTCGGATGCGAAGTGAAATTTTTTCGCTCGAAATTTTATAAATATGTGCAGAACTTCTAGGCAATCATATCGGCAGGTGACACGAAGTTATTCGAGTTCGTTTTCCCCCCCATTTTCTTTAATGAACGATAACTTTTTCTTAAAATAACAAGTGCCCCGATCCCGGCCGAAACGACTCGAATTACACTTCGAGACCCCCCGACATGATCGCCACGATGCACAGAGCACCCTCGTAAATTTTCGGGACGTTGTATTTTTTCACAACCAGGACCGAAACCCTAGGCCGAACAAAATGGTCGGATGCGAAGTGAAATTTTTTCGCTCGAAATTTTGCGAGCATGTGCGGAACTTCAAGGCAATCATATCGGCAGGTGACACGAAGTGATTCGAGTTCGTTTGCCCCCCCATTTTCTTTAACGAACGATAACTTTTTCTGAAAATAACAAGTGCCCCGATCCCGGCCGAAACGACTCGAATTACACTTCGAGACCCGCCGACATGATCGCCACGATGCACAGAGCACCCTCGTAAATTTTCGGGACGTTGTATTTTTTCACAACCAGGACCGAAACCCTAGGCCGAACAAAATGGTCGGATGCGAAGTGAAATTTTTTCGCTCGAAATTTTGCGAGCATGTGCGGAACTTCTAGGCAATCATATCGGCAGGTGACACGAAGTGATTCGAGTTCGTTTGCCCCCCCATTTTCTTTAACGAACTATAACTTTTTCTGAAAATAACAAGTGCCCCGATCCCGGCCGAAACGACTCGAATTACACTTCGAGACCCCCCGACATGATCGCCACGATGCACAGAGCACCCTCGTAAATTTTCGGGACGTTGTATTTTTCACAACCAGGACCGAAACCCTAGGCCGAACAAAATGGTCGGATGCGAAGTGAAATTTTTTCGCTCGAAATTTTACAAATATGTGCAGAACTTTTAGGAAATCATATCGGCAGGTGACACGAAGTTATTCGAGTTCGTTTGCCCCCCCATCTTCTTTAATGAACGATAACTTTTTCTTAAAATAACAAGTGCCCCGATCCCGGCCGAAAGGACTCGAATTACACTTCGAGACCCCCCGACATGATCGCCACGATGCACAGAGCACCCTCGTAAATTTTCGGGACGTTGTATTTTTTCACAACCAGGACCGAAACCCTAGGCCGAACAAAATGGTCGGATGCGAAGTGAAATTTTTTCGCTCGAAATTTTGCGAGCATGTGCGGAACTTCAAGCCAATCATATCGGCAGGTGACACGAAGTGATTCGAGTTCGTTTGCCCCCCCATTTTCTTTAACGAACGATAACTTTTTCTGAAAATAACAAGTGCCCCGATCCCGGCCGAAACGACTCGAATTACACTTCGAGACCCGCCGACATGATCGCCACGATGCACAGAGCACCCTCGTAAATTTTCGGGACGTTGTATTTTTTCACAACCAGGACCGAAACCCTAGGCCGAACAAAATGGTCGGATGCGAAGTGAAATTTTTTCGCTCGAAATTTTGCGAGCATGTGCGGAACTTCTAGGCAATCATATCGGCAGGTGACACGAAGTGATTCGAGTTCGTTTGCCCCCCCATTTTCTTTAACGAACTATAACTTTTTCTGAAAATAACAAGTGCCCCGATCCCGGCCGAAACGACTCGAATTACACTTCGAGACCCCCCGACATGATCGCCACGATGCACAGAGCACCCTCGTAAATTTTCGGGACGTTGTATTTCTTCACAACCAGGACCGAAACCCTAGGCCGAACAAAATGGTCGGATGCGAAGTGAAATTTTTTCGCTCGAAATTTTACAAATATGTGCAGAACTTTTAGGAAATCATATCGGCAGGTGACACGAAGTTATTCGAGTTCGTTTGCCCCCCCATCTTCTTTAATGAACGATAACTTTTTCTTAAAATAACAAGTGCCCCGATCCCGGCCGAAATGACTCGAATTACACTTCGAGACCCCCCGACATGATCGCCACGATGCACAGAGCACCCTCGTAAATTTTCGGGACGTTGTATTTTTTAACAACCATGACCGAAACCCTTGGCCGAACAAAATGGTCGGATGCGAAGTGAAATTTTTTCGCTCGAAATTTTACAAATATGTGCAGAACTTCTAGGCAATCATATCGGCAGGTGACACGAAGTTATTCGAGTTCGTTTTCCCCCCCATTTTCTTTAATGAACGATAACTTTTTCTTAAAATAACAAGTGCCCCGATCCCGGCCGAAACGACTCGAATTACACTTCCAGACCCCCCGACATGATCGCCACGATGCACAGAGCACCCTCGTAAATTTTCGGGACGTTGTATTTTTTCACAACCAGGACCGAAACCCTAGGCCGAACAAAATGGTCGGATGCGAAGTGAAATTTTTTCGCTCGAAATTTTGCGAGCATGTGCGGAACTTCAAGGCAATCATATCGGCAGGTGACACGAAGTGATTCGAGTTCGTTTGCCCCCCCATTTTCTTTAACGAACGATAACTTTTTCTGAAAATAACAAGTGCCCCGATCCCGGCCGAAACGACTCGAATTACACTTCGAGACCCGCCGACATGATCGCCACGATGCACAGAGCACCCTCGTAAATTTTCGGGACGTTGTATTTTTTCACAACCAGGACCGAAACCCTAGGCCGAACAAAATGGTCGGATGCGAAGTGAAATTTTTTCGCTCGAAATTTTGCGAGCATGTGCGGAACTTCTAGGCAATCATATCGGCAGGTGACACGAAGTGATTCGAGTTCGTTTGCCCCCCCATTTTCTTTAACGAACTATAACTTTTTCTGAAAATAACAAGTGCCCCGATCCCGGCCGAAACGACTCGAATTACACTTCGAGACCCCCCGACATGATCGCCACGATGCACAGAGCACCCTCGTAAATTTTCGGGACGTTGTATTTCTTCACAACCAGGACCGAAACCCTAGGCCGAACAAAATGGTCGGATGCGAAGTGAAATTTTTTCGCTCGAAATTTTACAAATATGTGCAGAACTTTTAGGAAATCATATCGGCAGGTGACACGAAGTTATTCGAGTTCGTTTGCCCCCCCATCTTCTTTAATGAACGATAACTTTTTCTTAAAATAACAAGTGCCCCGATCCCGGCCGAAATGACTCGAATTACACTTCGAGACCCCCCGACATGATCGCCACGATGCACAGAGCACCCTCGTAAATTTTCGGGACGTTGTATTTTTTAACAACCATGACCGAAACCCTTGGCCGAACAAAATGGTCGGATGCGAAGTGAAATTTTTTCGCTCGAAATTTTACAAATATGTGCAGAACTTCTAGGCAATCATATCGGCAGGTGACACGAAGTTATTCGAGTTCGTTTTCCCCCCCATTTTCTTTAATGAACGATAACTTTTTCTTAAAATAACAAGTGCCCCGATCCCGGCCGAAACGACTCGAATTACACTTCCAGACCCCCCGACATGATCGCCACGATGCACAGAGCACCCTCGTAAATTTTCGGGACGTTGTATTTTTTCACAACCAGGACCGAAACCCTAGGCCGAACAAAATGGTCGGATGCGAAGTGAAATTTTTTCGCTCGAAATTTTGCGAGCATGTGCGGAACTTCAAGGCAATCATATCGGCAGGTGACACGAAGTGATTCGAGTTCGTTTGCCCCCCCATTTTCTTTAACGAACGATAACTTTTTCTGAAAATAACAAGTGCCCCGATCCCGGCCGAAACGACTCGAATTACACTTCGAGACCCGCCGACATGATCGCCACGATGCACAGAGCACCCTCGTAAATTTTCGGGACGTTGTATTTTTTCACAACCAGGACCGAAACCCTAGGCCGAACAAAATGGTCGGATGCGAAGTGAAATTTTTTCGCTCGAAATTTTGCGAGCATGTGCGGAACTTCTAGGCAATCATATCGGCAGGTGACACGAAGTGATTCGAGTTCGTTTGCCCCCCCATTTTCTTTAACGAACGATAACTTTTTCTGAAAATAACAAGTGCCCCGATACCGGCCGAAACGACTCGAATTACACTACGAGACCCCTCGACATGATCGCAACGATGCACAGAGCACCCTCGTAAATTTTCGGGACGTTGTATTTTTTCACAACCAGGACCGAAATCCTAGGCCGAACAAAATGGTCGGATGCGAAGTGAAATTTTTTCGCTCGAAATTTTGGCGAGCATGTGCGGAACTTCTAGGGAATCATATCGGCAGGTGACACGAAGTGATTCGAGTTCGTTTGCCCCCCCATTTTCTTTAACAAACGATAACTTTTTCTGAAAATAACAAGTGCCCCGATCCCGGCCGAAACGACTCGAATTACACTTCGAGACCCCCCGACATGATCGCCACGATGCACAGAGCACCCTCGTAAATTTTCGGGACGTTGTATTTCATCACAACCAGGACCGAAACCCTAGGCCGAACAAAATGGTCGGATGCGAAGTGAAATTTTTTCGCTCGAAATTTTGGCGAGCATGTGCGGAACTTCTAGGGAATCATATCGGCAGGTGACACGAAGTGATTCGAGTTCGTTTGCCCCCCCATTTTCTTTAACAAACGATAACTTTTTCTGAAAATAACAAGTGCCCCGATCCCGGCCGAAACGACTCGAATTACACTTCGAGACCCCCCGACATGATCGCCACGATGCACAGAGCACCCTCGTAAATTTTCGGGACGTTGTATTTCTTCACAACCAGGACCGAAACCCTAGGCCGAACAAAATGGTCGGATGCTAAGTGAAATTTTTTCACACGAAATTTTACAAATATGTGCAGAACTTTTAGGAAATCATATCGGCCGGTGACACGAAGTTATTCGAGTTCGTTTGCCCCCCCCATCTTCTTTAATGAACGATAACTTTTTCTTAAAATAACAAGTGCCCCGATCCCGGCCGAAACGACTCGAATTACACTTCGAGACCCCCCGACATGATCGCCACGATGCACAGAGCACCCTCGTAAATTTTCGGGACGTTGTATTTTTTCACAACCAGGACCGAAACCCTAGGCCGAACAAAATGGTCGGATGCGAAGTGAAATTTTTTCGCTCGAAATTTTGCGAGCAAGTGCGGAACTTCTAGGCAATCATATCGGCAGGTGACACGAAGTGATTATTTTCTTTAACGAACGATAACTTTTTCTGAAAATAACAAGTGCCCCGATCCCGGCCGAAACGACTCGAATTACACTTCGAGACCCCCCGACATGATCGCAACGATGCACAGAGCACCCTCGTAAATTTTCGGGACGTTGTATTTTTTCACAACCAGGACCGAAACCCTAGGCCGAACAAAATGGTCGGATGCGAAGTGAAATTTTTTCGCTCGAAATTTTGGCGAGCATGTGCGGAACTTCTAGGGAATCATATCGGCAGGTGACACGAAGTGATTCGAGTTCGTTTGCCCCTCCATTTTCTTTAACAAACGATAACTTTTTCTGAAAATAACAAGTGCCCCGATCCCGGCCGAAACGACTCGAATTACACTTCGAGACCCCCCGACATGATCGCCACGATGCACAGAGCACCCTCGTAAATTTTCGGGACGTTGTATTTCTTCACAACCAGGACCGAAACCCTAGGCCGAACAAAATGGTCGGATGCGAAGTGAAATTTTTTCGCTCGAAATTTTGGCGAGCATGTGCGGAACTTCTAGGGAATCATATCGGCAGGTGACACGAAGTGATTCGAGTTCGTTTGCCCCCCCATTTTCTTTAACAAACGATAACTTTTTCTGAAAATAACAAGTGCCCCGATCCCGGCCGAAACGACTCGAATTACACTTCGAGACCCCCCGACATGATCGCCACGATGCACAGAGCACCCTCGTAAATTTTCGGGACGTTGTATTTCTTCACAACCAGGACCGAAACCCTAGGCCGAACAAAATGGTCGGATGCTAAGTGAAATTTTTTCACACGAAATTTTACAAATATGTGCAGAACTTTTAGGAAATCATATCGGCCGGTGACACGAAGTTATTCGAGTTCGTTTGCCCCCCCATCTTCTTTAATGAATGATAACTTTTTCTTAAAATAACAAGTGCCCCGATCCCGGCCGAAACGACTCGAATTACACTTCGAGACCCCCCGACATGATCGCCAGGATGCACAGAGCACCCTCGTAAATTTTCGGGACGTTGTATTTTTTCACAACCAGGACCGAAACCCTAGGCCGAACAAAATGGTCGGATGCGAAGTGAAATTTTTTCGCTCGAAATTTTGCGAGCAAGTGCGGAACTTCTAGGCAATCATATCGGCAGGTGACACGAAGTGATTCGAGTTCGTTTGCCCCCCCATTTTCTTTAACGAACGATAACTTTTTCTGAAAATAACAAGTGCCCCGATCCCGGCCGAAACGACTCGAATTACACTTCGAGACCCGCCGACATGATCGCCACGATGCATAGAGCACCCTCGTAAATTTTCGGGACGTTGTATTTTTTCACAACCAGGACCGAAACCCTAGGCCGAACAAAATGGTCGGATGCGAAGTGAAATTTTTTCGCTCGAAATTTTGCGAGCAAGTGCGGAACTTCTAGGCAATCATATCGGCAGGTGACACGAAGTGATTCGAGTTCGTTTGCCCCCCCATTTTCTTTAACGAACGATAACTTTTTCTGAAAATAACAAGTGCCCCGATCCCGGCCGAAACGACTCGAATTACACTTCGAGACCCGCCGACATGATCGCCACGATGCACAGAGCACCCTCGTAAATTTTCGGGACGTTGTATTTTTTCACAACCAGGACCGAAACCCTAGGCCGAACAAAATGGTCGGATGCGAAGTGAAATTTTTTCGCTCGAAATTTTGCGAGCATGTGCGGAACTTCTAGGCAATCATATCGGCAGGTGACACGAAGTGATTCGAGTTCGTTTGCCCCCCCATTTTCTTTAACGAACGATAACTTTTTCTGAAAATAACAAGTTCCCCGATCCCGGCCGAAACGACTCGAATTACACTTCGAGACCCCCCGACATGATCGCCACGATGCACAGAGCACCCTCGTAAATTTTCGGGACGTTGTATTTTTCACAACCAGGACCGAAACCCTAGGCCGAACAAAATGGTCGGATGCGAAGTGAAATTTTTTCGCTTGAAATTTTACAAATATGTGCAGAACTTTTAGGAAATCATATCGGCCGGTGACACGAAGTTATTCGAGTTCGTTTTCCCCCCCATCTTCTTTAAGGAACGATAACTTTTTCTTAAAATAACAAGTGCCCCGATCCCGGCCGAAACGACTCGAATTACACTTCGAGACCCCCCGACATGATCGCCACGATGCACAGAGCACCCTCGTAAATTTTCGGGACGTTGTGTTTTTTCACAACCAGGACCGAAACCCTAGGCCGAACAAAATGGTCGGATGCGAAGTGAAATTTTTTCGCTCGAAATTTTACGAGCATGTGCGGAACTTCTAGGCAATCATATCGGCAGGTGACACGGAGTGATTCGAGTTCGTTTGCCCCCCCATTTTCTTTAACGAACGATAATTTTTTCTGAAAATAACAAGTGCCCCGATCCCGGCCGAAACGACTCGAATTACACTTCGAGACCCGCCGACATGATCGCCACGATGCACAGAGCACCCTCGTAAATTTTCGGGACGTTGTATTTTTTCACAACCAGGACCGAAACCCTAGGCCGAACAAAATGGTCGGATGCGAAGTGAAATTTTTTCGCTCGAAATTTTGCGAGCAAGTGCGGAACTTCTAGGCAATCATATCGGCAGGTGACACGAAGTGATTCGAGTTCGTTTGCCCCCCCATTTTCTTTAACGAACGATAACTTTTTCTGAAAATAACAAGTGCCCCGATCCCGGCCGAAACGACTCGAATTACACTTCGAGACCCGCCGACATGATCGCCACGATGCATAGAGCACCCTCGTAAATTTTCGGGACGTTGTATTTTTTCACAACCAGGACCGAAACCCTAGGCCGAACAAAATGGTCGGATGCGAAGTGAAATTTTTTCGCTCGAAATTTTGCGAGCAAGTGCGGAACTTCTAGGCAATCATATCGGCAGGTGACACGAAGTGATTCGAGTTCGTTTGCCCCCTCATTTTCTTTAACGAACGATAACTTTTTCTGAAAATAACAAGTGCCCCGATCCCGGCCGAAACGACTCGAATTACACTTCGAGACCCGCCGACATGATCGCCACGATGCATAGAGCACCCTCGTAAATTTTCGGGACGTTGTATTTTTTCACAACCAGGACCGAAACCCTAGGCCGAACAAAATGGTCGGATGCGAAGTGAAATTTTTTCGCTCGAAATTTTGCGAGCATGTGCGGAACTTCTAGGCAATCATATCGGCAGGTGACACGAAGTGATTCGAGTTCGTTTGCCCCCCCATTTTCTTTAACGAACGATAACTTTTTCTGAAAATAACAAGTGCCCCGATCCCGGCCGAAACGACTCGAATTACACTACGAGACCCCCCGACATGATCGCAACGATGCACAGAGCACCCTCGTAAATTTTCGGGACGTTGTATTTTTTCACAACCAGGACCGAAACCCTAGGCCGAACAAAATGGTCGGATGCGAAGTGAAATTTTTTAGCTCGAAATTTTGCGAGCAAGTGCGGAACTTCTAGGCAATCATATCGGCAGGTGACACGAAGTGATTCGAGTTCGTTTGCCCCCCCATTTTCTTTAACAAACGATAACTTTTTCTGAAAATAACAAGTGCCCCGATCCCGGCCGAAACGACTCGAATTACACTTCGAGACCCGCCGACATGATCGCCACGATGCACAGAGCACCCTCGTAAATTTTCGGGACGTTGTATTTTTTCACAACCAGGACCGAAACCCTAGGCCGAACAAAATGGTCGGATGCGAAGTGAAATTTTTTCGCTCGAAATTTTGCGAGCATGTGCGGAACTTCTAGGGAATCGTATCGGCAGGTGACACGAAGTGATTCGAGTTCGTTTGCCCCCCCATTTTCTTTAACAAACGATAACTTTTTCTGAAAATAACAAGTGCCCCGATCCCGGCCGAAACGACTCGAATTACACTACGAGACCCCCCGACATGATCGCCACGATGCACAGAGCACCCTCGTAAATTTTCGGGACGTTGTATTTTTTCACAACCAGGACCGAAACCCTAGGCCGAACAAAATGGTCGGATGCGAAGTGAAATTTTTTCGCTCGAAATTTTGCGAGCATGTGCGGAACTTCTAGGCAATCATATCGGCAGGTGACACGAAGTGATTCGAGTTCGTTTGCCCCCCCATTTTCTTTAACGAACGATAACTTTTTCTGAAAATAACAAGTTCCCCGATCCCGGCCGAAACGACTCGAATTACACTTCGAGACCCCCCGACATGATCGCCACGATGCACAGAGCACCCTCGTAAATTTTCGGGACGTTGTATTTTTCACAACCAGGACCGAAACCCTAGGCCGAACAAAATGGTCGGATGCGAAGTGAAATTTTTTCGCTTGAAATTTTACAAATATGTGCAGAACTTTTAGGAAATCATATCGGCCGGTGACACGAAGTTATTCGAGTTCGTTTGCCCCCCCATCTTCTTTAAGGAACGATAACTTTTTCTTAAAATAACAAGTGCCCCGATCCCGGCCGAAACGACTCGAATTACACTTCGAGACCCCCCGACATGATCGCCACGATGCACAGAGCACCCTCGTAAATTTTCGGGACGTTGTATTTTTTCACAACCAGGACCGAAACCCTAGGCCGAACAAAATGGTCGGATGCGAAGTGAAATTTTTTCGCTCGAAATTTTGCGAGCAAGTGCGGAACTTCTAGGCAATCATATCGGCAGGTGACACGAAGTGATTCGAGTTCGTTTGCCCCCCCATTTTCTTTAACGAACGATAACTTTTTCTGAAAATAACAAGTGCCCCGATCCCGGCCGAAACGACTCGAATTACACTTCGAGACCCGCCGACATGATCGCCACGATGCACAGAGCACCCTCGTAAATTTTCGGGACGTTGTATTTTTTCACAACCAGGACCGAAACCCTAGGCCGAACAAAATGGTCGGATGCGAAGTGAAATTTTTTCGCTCGAAATTTTGCGAGCATGTGCGGAACTTCTAGGCAATCATATCGGCAGGTGACACGAAGTGATTCGAGTTCGTTTGCCCCCCCATTTTCTTTAACGAACGATAACTTTTTCTGAAAATAACAAGTTCCCCGATCCCGGCCGAAACGACTCGAATTACACTTCGAGACCCCCCGACATGATCGCCACGATGCACAGAGCACCCTCGTAAATTTTCGGGACGTTGTATTTTTCACAACCAGGACCGAAACCCTAGGCCGAACAAAATGGTCGGATGCGAAGTGAAATTTTTTCGCTTGAAATTTTACAAATATGTGCAGAACTTTTAGGAAATCATATCGGCCGGTGACACGAAGTTATTCGAGTTCGTTTTCCCCCCCATCTTCTTTAAGGAACGATAACTTTTTCTTAAAATAACAAGTGCCCCGATCCCGGCCGAAACGACTCGAATTACACTTCGAGACCCCCCGACATGATCGCCACGATGCACAGAGCACCCTCGTAAATTTTCGGGACGTTGTGTTTTTTCACAACCAGGACCGAAACCCTAGGCCGAACAAAATGGTCGGATGCGAAGTGAAATTTTTTCGCTCGAAATTTTACGAGCATGTGCGGAACTTCTAGGCAATCATATCGGCAGGTGACACGGAGTGATTCGAGTTCGTTTGCCCCCCCATTTTCTTTAACGAACGATAATTTTTTCTGAAAATAACAAGTGCCCCGATCCCGGCCGAAACGACTCGAATTACACTTCGAGACCCGCCGACATGATCGCCACGATGCACAGAGCACCCTCGTAAATTTTCGGGACGTTGTATTTTTTCACAACCAGGACCGAAACCCTAGGCCGAACAAAATGGTCGGATGCGAAGTGAAATTTTTTCGCTCGAAATTTTGCGAGCAAGTGCGGAACTTCTAGGCAATCATATCGGCAGGTGACACGAAGTGATTATTTTCTTTAACGAACGATAACTTTTTCTGAAAATAACAAGTGCCCCGATCCCGGCCGAAACGACTCGAATTACACTTCGAGACCCCCCGACATGATCGCCACGATGCACAGAGCACCCTCGTAAATTTTCGGGACGTTGTATTTTTTCACAACCAGGACCGAAACCCTTGGCCGAACAAAATGGTCGGATGCGAAGTGAAATTTTTTCGCTCGAAATTTTACCAATATGTGCAGAACTTCTAGGCAATCATATCGGCAGGTGACACGAAGTTATTCGGGTTCGTTTGCCCCCCCATTTTCTTTAACGAACGATAACTTTTTCTGAAAATAACAAGTGCCCCGATCCCCGCCGAAACGACTCGAATTACACTTCGAGACCCCCCGATATGATCGCCACGATGCACAGAGCACCCTCGTAAATTTTCGGGACGTTGTTTTTTTTCACAACCAGGACCGAAACCCTAGGCCGAACAAAATGGTCGGATGCGAAGTGAAATTTTTTCGCTCGAAATTTTGCGAGCAAGTGCGGAACTTCTAGGCAATCATATCGGCAGGTGACACGAAGTGATTCGAGTTCGTTTGCCCCCCCATTTTCTTTAACGAACGATAACTTTTTCTGAAAATAACAAGTGCCCCGATCCCGGCCGAAACGACTCGAATTACACTTCGAGACCCCCCGACATGATCGCCACGATGCACAGAGCACCCTCGTAAATTTTCGGGACGTTGTATTTTTTCACAACCAGGACCGAAACCCTTGGCCGAACAAAATGGTCGGATGCGAAGTGAAATTTTTTCGCTCGAAATTTTACCAATATGTGCAGAACTTCTAGGCAATCATATCGGCAGGTGACACGAAGTTATTCAGGTTCGTTTGCCCCCCCATTTTCTTTAACGAACGATAACTTTTTCTGAAAATAACAAGTGCCCCGATCCCCGCCGAAACGACTCGAATTACACTTCGAGACCCCCCGACATGATCGCCACGATGCACAGAACACCCTCGTAAATTTTCGGGACGTTGTTTTTTTTCACAACCAGGACCGAAACCCTAGGCCGAACAAAATGGTCGGATGCGAAGTGAAATTTTTTCGCTCGAAATTTTGCGAGCAAGTGCGGAACTTCTAGGCAATCATATCGGCAGGTGACACGAAGTGATTCGAGTTCGTTTGCCCCCCCATTTTCTTTAACGAACGATAACTTTTTCTGAAAATAACAAGTGCCCCGATCCCGGCCGAAACGACTCGAATTACACTTCGAGACCCCCCGACATGATCGCAACGATGCACAGAGCACCCTCGAAAATTTTCAGGACGTTGTATTTTTTCACAACCAGGACCGAAACCCTAGGCCGAACAAAATGGTCGGATGCGAAGTGAAATTTTTTCGCTCGAAATTTTGCGAGCAAGTGCGGAACTTCTAGGCAATCATATCGGCAGGTGACACGAAGTGATTGGAGTTCGTTTGCCCCCCCATTTTCTTTAACGAACGATAACTTTTTCTGAAAATAACAAGTGCCCCGATCCCGGCCGAAACGACTCGAATTACACTTCGAGACCCGCCGACATGATCGCCACGATGCACAGAGCACCCTCGTAAATTTTCGGGACGTTGTATTTTTTCACAACCAGGACCGAAACCCTAGGCCGAACAAAATGGTCGGATGCGAAGTGAAATTTTTTCGCTCGAAATTTTGCGAGCATGTGCGGAACTTCAAGGCAATCATATCGGCAGGTGACACGAAGTGATTCGAGTTCGTTTGCCCCCCCATTTTCTTTAACGAACGATAACTTTTTCTGAAAATAACAAGTGCCCCGATCCCGGCCGAAACGACTCGAATTACACTTCGAGACCCCCCGACATGATCGCCACGATGCGCAGAGCACCCTCGTAAATTTTCGGGACGTTGTATTTTTTCACAACCAGGACCGAAACCCTTGGCCGAACAAAATGGTCGGATGCGAAGTGAAATTTTTTCGCTCGAAATTTTGCGAGCATGTGCGGAACTTCTAGGGAATCATATCGGCAGGTGACACGAAGTGATTCGAGTTCGTTTGCCCCCCCATTTTCTTTAACAAACGATTACTTTTTCTGCAAATAACAAGTGCCCCGATCCCGGCCGAAACGACTCGAATTACACTTCGAGACCCCCCGACATGATCGCCACGATGCACAGAGCACCCTCGTAAATTTTCGGGACGTTGTATTTTTTCACAACCAGGACCGAAACCATAGGCCGAACAAAATGGTCGGATGCGAAGTGAAATTTTTTCGCTCGAAATTTTACGAGCATGTGCGGAACTTCTAGGCAATCATATCGGCAGGTGACATGAAGTTATTCGAGTTCGTTTGCCCCCCCATTTTCTTTAACGAACGATAACTTTTTCTGAAAATAACAAGTGCCCCGATCCCGGCCGAAACGACTCGAATTACACTTCGAGACCCGCCGACATGATCACCACGATGCACAGAGCACCCTCGTAAATTTTCGGGACGTTGTATTTTTTCACAACCAGGACCGAAACCCTTGGCCGAACAAAATGGTCGGATGCGAAGTGAAATTTTTTCGCTCGAAATTTTACCAATATGTGCAGAACTTCTAGGCAATCATATCGGCAGGTGACACGAAGTTATTCGGGTTCGTTTGCCCCCCCATTTTCTTTAACGAACGATAACTTTTTCTGAAAATAACAAGTGCCCCGATCCCGGCCGAAACGACTCGAATTACACTTCGAGACCCCCCGACATGATCGCCACGATGCACAGAGCACCCTCGTAAATTTTCGGGACGTTGTTTTTTTTCACAACCAGGACCGAAACCTTAGGCCGAACAAAATGGTCGGATGCGAAGTGAAATTTTTTCGCTCGAAATTTTGCGAGCAAGTGCGGAACTTCTAGGCAATCATATCGGCAGGTGACACGAAGTGATTCGAGTTCGTTTGCCCCCCCATTTTCTTTAACGAACGATAACTTTTTCTGAAAATAACAAGTGCCCCGATCCCGGCCGAAACGACTCGAATTACACTTCGAGACCCCCCGACATGATCGCAACGATGCACAGAGCACCCTCGTAAATTTTCGGGACGTTGTATTTTTTCACAACCAGGACCGAAACCCTAGGCCGAACAAAATGGTCGGATTCGAAGTGAAATTTTTTCGCTCGAAAGTTTGCGAGCAAGTGCGGAACTTCTAGGCAATCATATCGGCAGGTGACACGAAGTGATTCGAGTTCGTTTGCCCCCCCATTTTCTTTAACGAACGATAACTTTTTCTGAAAATAACAAGTGCCCCGATCCCGGCCGAAACGACTCGAATTACACTTCGAGACCCCCCGACATGATCGCAACGATGCACAGAGCACCCTCGTAAATTTTCGGGACGTTGTATTTTTTCACAACCAGGACCGAAACCCTAGGCCGAACAAAATGGTCGGATGCGAAGTGAAATTTTTTCGCTCGAAATTTTGCGAGCATGTGCGGAACTTCTAGGCAATCATATCGGCAGGTGACACGAAGTAATTGCAGTTCGTTTGCCCCCCCATTTTCTTTAACGAACGATAACTTTTTCTGAAAATAACAAGTGCCCCGATCCCGGCCGAAACTACTCGAATTACACTTCGAGACCCGCCGACATGATCGCCACGATGCACAGAGCACCCTCGTAAATTTTCGGGACGTTGTATTTTTTCACAACCAGGACCGAAACCCTAGGCCGAACAAAATGGTCGGATGCGAAGTGAAATTTTTTCGCTCGAAATTTTGCGAGCATGTGCGGAACTTCAAGGCAATCATATCGGCAGGTGACACGAAGTGATTCGAGTTCGTTTGCCCCCCCATTTTCTTTAACGAACGATAACTTTTTCTGAAAATAACAAGTGCCCCGATCCCGGCCGAAACGACTCGAATTACACTTCGAGACCCGCCGACATGATCGCCACGATGCACAGAGCACCCTCGTAAATTTTCGGGACGTTGTATTTCTTCACAACCAGGACCGAAACCCTAGGCCGAACAAAATGGTCGGATGCGAAGTGAAAGTTTTTCGCTCGAAATTTTACAAATATGTGCAGAACTTTTAGGAAATCTTATCGGCAGACGACACGAAGTTATTCGAGTTCGTTTGCCCCCCCATCTTCTTTAATGAACGATAACTTTTTCTTAAAATAACAAGTGCCCCGATCCCGGCCGAAACGACTCGAGTTACACTACGAGACCCCCCGACATGATCGCCACGATGCACAGAGCACCCTCGTAAATTTTCGAGACGATGTATTTTTTCACAACCAGGACCGAAACCCTAGGCCGAACAAAATGGTCGAATGCGAAGTGAAATTTTTTCGCTCGAAATTTTGCGAGCATGTGCGGAACTTCAAGGCAATCATATCGGCAGGTGACACGAAGTGATTCGAGTTCGTTTGCCCCCCCATTTTCTTTAACGAACGATAACTTTTTCTGAAAATAACAAGTGCCCCGATCCCGGCCGAAACGACTCGAATTACACTTCGAGATCCGCCGACATGATCGCCACGATGCACAGAGCACCCTCGTAAATTTTCGGGACGTTGTATTTTTTCACAACCAGGACCGAAACCCTAGGCCGAACAAAATGGTCGGATGCGAAGTGAAATTTTTTCGCTCGAAATTTTGCGAGCATGTGCGGAACTTCTAGGCAATCATATCGGCAGGTGACACGAAGTGATTGAAGTTCGTTTGCCCCCCCATTTTCTTTAACGAACGATAACTTTTTCTGAAAATAACAAGTGCCCCGATCCCGGACGAAACGACTCAAATTACACTTCGAGACCCCCCGACATGATCGCAACGATGCACAGAGCCATCTCGTAAATTTTCGGGACGTTGTATTTTTTCACAACCAGGACCGAAACCCTAGGCCGAACAAAATGGTCGGATGCGAAGTGAAATTTTTTCGCTCGAAATTTTGCGAGCATGTGCGGAACTTCAAGGCAATCATATCGGCAGGTGACACGAAGTGATTCGAGTTCGTTTGCCCCCCCATTTTCTTTAACGAACGATAACTTTTTCTGAAAATAACAAGTGCCCCGATCCCGGCCGAAACGACTCGAATTACACTTCGAGACCCGCCGACATGATCGCCACGATGCACAGAGCACCCTCGTAAATTTTCGGGACGTTGTATTTCTTCACAACCAGGACCGAAACCCTAGGCCGAACAAAATGGTCGGATGCGAAGTGAAAGTTTTTCGCTCGAAATTTTACAAATATGTGCAGAACTTTTAGGAAATCATATCGGCAGACGACACGAAGTTATTCGAGTTCGTTTG
Organism: Corylus avellana; assembly: GCF_965113065.1. NCBI lineage: Eukaryota > Viridiplantae > Streptophyta > Magnoliopsida > Fagales > Betulaceae > Corylus > Corylus avellana. The sequence continues at coordinate 12,054,402 of NC_142499.1, forward strand.
CCCCCCCATCTTCTTTAATGAACGATAACTTTTTCATAAAATAACAAGTGCCCCGATCCCGGCCGAAACGACTCGAGTTACACTACGAGACCCCCCGACATGATCGCCACGATGCACAGAGCACCCTCGTAAATTTTCGGGACGTTGTATTTTTTCACAACCAGGACCGAAACCATAGGCCGAACAAAATGGTCGGATGCGAAGTGAAATTTTTTCGCTCGAAATTTTACGAGCATGTGCGGAACTTCTAGGTAATCATATCGGCAGGTGACATGAAGTGATTCGAGTTCGTTTGCCCCCCCCATTTTCTTTAACGAACGATAACTTTTTCTGAAAATAACAAGTGCCCCGATCCCGGCCGAAACGACTCGAATTACACTTCGAGACCCCCCGACATGATCGCCACGATGCACAGAGCACCCTCGTAAATTTTCGGGACGTTGTATTTTTTCACAACCAGGACCGAAACCCTAGGCCGAACAAAATGGTCGGATGCGAAGTGAAATTTTTTCGCTCGAAATTTTACGAGCATGTGCGGAACTTCTAGGCAATCATATCGGCAGGTGACACGAAGTGATTCGAGTTCGTTTGCCCCCCCATTTTCTTTAACGAACGATAACTTTTTCTGAAAATAACAAGTGCCCCGATCCCGGCCGAAACGACTCGAATTACACTTCGATACCCCCCGACATGATCGCCACGATGCACAGAGCACCCTCGTAAATTTTCGGGACGTTGTATTTCTTCACAACCAGGACCGAAACCCTAGGCCGAACAACATGGTCGGATGCGAAGTGAAAGTTTTTCGCTCGAAATTTTACAAATATGTGCAGAACTTTTAGGAAATGATATCGGCAGACGACACGAAGTTATTCGAGTTCGTTTGCCCCCCCATCTTCTTTAATGAACGATAACTTTTTCTTAAAATAACAAGTGCCCCGATCCCGGCCGAAACGACTCGAGTTACACTACGAGACCCCCCGACATGATCGCCACGATGCACAGAGCACCCTCGTAAATTTTCGGGACGTTGTATTTCTTCACAACCAGGACCGAAACCCTAGGCCGAACAAAATGGTCGGATGCGAAGTGAAAGTTTTTCGCTCGAAATTTTACAAATATGTGCAGAACTTTTAGGAAATCATATCGGCAGACGACACGAAGTTATTCGAGTTCGTTTGCCCCCCCATTTTCTTTAATGAACGATAACTTTTTCTTAAAATAACAAGTGCCCCGATCCCGGCCGAAACGACTCGAGTTACACTACGAGACCCCCCGACATGATCGCCACGATGCACAGAGCACCCTCGTAAATTTTCGGGACGTTGTATTTTTTCACAACCAGGACCGAAACCCTAGGCCGAACAAAATGGTCGGATGCGAAGTGAAATTTTTTCGCTCGAAATTTTGCGAGCATATGCGGAACTTCAAGGCAATCATATCGGCAGGTTACACGAAGTGATTCGAGTTCGTTTGCCCCCCCATTTTCTTTAACGAACGATAACTTTTTCTGAAAATAACAAGTGCCCCGATCCCGGCCGAAACGACTCGAATTACACTTCGAGACCCGCCGACATGATCGCCACGATGCACAGAGCACCCTCGTAAATTTTCGGGACGTTGTATTTTTTCACAACCAGGACCGAAACCCTAGGCCGAACAAAATGGTCGGATGCGAAGTGAAATTTTTTCGCTCGAAATTTTGCGAGCATGTGCGGAACTTCTAGGCAATCATATCGGCAGGTGACACGAAGTGATTGAAGTTCATTTGCCCCCCCATTTTCTTTAACGAACGATAACTTTTTCTGAAAATAACAAGTGCCCCGATCCCGGCCGAAACGACTCGAATTACACTTCGAGACCCCCCGACATGATCGCCACGATGCACAGAGCACCCTCGTAAATTTTCGGGACGTTGTATTTTTTCACAACCAGGACCGAAACCCTAGGCCGAACAAAATGGTCGGATGCGAAGTGAAATTTTTTCGCTCGAAATTTTGCGAGCATGTGCGGAACTTCTAGGCAATCATATCGGCAGGTGACACGAAGTGATTGAAGTTCATTTGCCCCCCCATTTTCTTTAACGAACGATAACTTTTTCTGAAAATAACAAGTGCCCCGATCCCGGCCGAAACGACTCGAATTACACTTCGAGACCCCCCGACATGATCGCCACGATGCACAGAGCACTCTCGTAAATTTTCGGGACGTTGTATTTTTTCACAACCAGGACCGAAACCCTAGGCCGAACAAAATGGTCGGATGCGAAGTGAAATTTTTTCGCTCGAAATTTTGCGAGCATGTGCGGAACTTCTAGGCAATCATATCGGCAGGTGACACGAAGTGATTCAAGTTCATTTGCCCCCACATTTTCTTTAACGAACGATAACTTTTTCTGAAAATAACAAGTGCCCCGATCCCGGCCGAAACGACTCGAATTACACTTCGAGACCCCCCGACATGATCGCCACGATGCACAGAGCACCCTCGTAAATTTTCGGGACGTTGTATTTTTTCACAACCAGGACCGAAACCCTAGGCCGAACAAAATGGTCGGATGCGAAGTGAAATTTTTTCGCTCGAAATTTTGCGAGCATGTGCGGAACTTCTAGGCAATCATATCGGCAGGTGACACGAAGTGATTCGAGTTCGTTTGCCCCCCCATTTTCTTTAACGAACGATAACTTTTTCTGAAAATAACAAGTGCCCCGATCCCGGCCGAAACGACTCGAATTACACTTCGAGACCCGCCGACATGATCGCCACGATGCACAGAGCACCCTCGTAAATTTTCGGGACGTTGTATTTTTTCACAACCAGGACCGAAACCCTAGGCCGAACAAAATGGTCGGATGCGAAGTGAAATTTTTTCGCTCGAAATTTTGCGAGCATGTGCGGAACTTCTAGGCAATCATATCGGCAGGTGACACGAAGTGATTGAAGTTCATTTGCCCCCCCATTTTCTTTAACGAACGATAACTTTTTCTGAAAATAACAAGTGCCCCGATCCCGGCCGAAACGACTCGAATTACACTTCGAGACCCCCCGACATGATCGCCACGATGCACAGAGCACCCTCGTAAATTTTCGGGACGTTGTATTTTTTCACAACCAGGACCGAAACCCTAGGCCGAACAAAATGGTCGGATGCGAAGTAAAATTTTTTCGCTCGAAATTTTGCGAGCATGTGCGGAACTTCTAGGCAATCATATCGGCAGGTGACACGAAGTGATTCGAGTTCGTTTGCCCCCCCATTTTCTTTAACGAACGATAACTTTTTCTGAAAATAACAAGTGCCCCGATCCCGGCCGAAACGACTCGAATTACACTTCGAGACCCCCCGACATGATCGCCACGATGCACAGAGCACCCTCGTAAATTTTCGGGACGTGGTATTTTTTCACAACCAGGACCGAAACCCTAGGCCGAACAAAATGGTCGGATGCGAAGTGAAATTTTTTTGCTCGAAATTTTGCGAGCATGTGCGGAACTTCTAGGCAATCATATCGGCAGGTGACACGAAGTGATTCGAGTTCGTTTGCCCCCCCATTTTCTTTAACGAACGATAACTTTTTCTGAAAATAACAAGTGCCCCGATCCCGGCCGAAACGACTCGAATTACACTTCGAGACCCCCCGACATGATCGCCACGATGCACAGAGCACCCTCGTAAATTTTCGGGACGTGGTATTTTTTCACAACCAGGACCGAAACCCTAGGCCGAACAAAATGGTCGGATGCGAAGTGAAATTTTTTCGCTCCAAATTTTGCGAGCATGTGCGGAACTTCTAGGCAATCATATCGGCAGGTGACACGAAGTGATTCGAGTTCGTTTGCCCCCCCATTTTCTTTAACGAACGATAACTTTTTCTGAAAATAACAAGTGCCCCGATCCCGGCCGAAACGACTCGAATTACACTTCGAGACCCCCCGACATGATCGCCACGATGCACAGAGCACCCTCGTAAATTTTCGGGACGTTGTATTTCTTCACAACCAGGACCGAAACCCTAGGCCGAACAAAATGGTCGGATGCGAAGTGAAATTTTTTCGCTCGAAATTTTACGAGCATGTGCGGAACTTCTAGGCAATCATATCGGCAGGTGACACGAAGTGATTCGAGTTCGTTTGCCCCCCCATTTTCTTTAACGAACGATAACTTTTTCTGAAAATAACAAGTGCCCCGATCCCGGCCGAAACGACTCGAATTACACTTCGAGACCCCCCGACATGATCGCCACGATGCACAGAGCACCCTCGTAAATTTTCGGGACGTGGTATTTTTTCACAACCAGGACCGAAACCCTAGGCCGAACAAAATGGTCGGATGCGAAGTGAAATTTTTTCGCTCGAAATTTTGCGAGCATGTGCGGAACTTCTAGGCAATCATATCGGCAGGTGACACGAAGTGATTCGAGTTCGTTTGCCCCCCCATTTTCTTTAACGAACGATAACTTTTTCTGAAAATAACAAGTGCCCCGATCCCGGCCGAAACGACTCGAATTACACTTCGAGACCCCCCGACATGATCGCCACGATGCACAGAGCACCCTCGTAAATTTTCGGGACGTTGTATTTTTTCACAACCAGGACCGAAACCCTAGGCCGAACAAAATGGTCGGATGCGAAGTGAAATTTTTTCGCTCGAAATTTTGCGAGCATGTGCGGAACTTCTAGGCAATCATATCGGCAGGTGACACGAAGTGATTCGAGTTCGTTTGCCCCCCCATTTTCTTTAACGAACGATAACTTTTTCTGAAAATAACAAGTGCCCCGATCCCGGCCGAAACGACTCGAATTACACTTCGAGACCCCCCGACATGATCGCCACGATGCACAGAGCACCCTCGTAAATTTTCGGGACGTTGTATTTTTTCACAACCAGGACCGAAACCCTAGGCCGAACCAAATGGTCGGATGCGAAGTGAAATTTTTTCGCTCGAAATTTTGCGAGCATGTGCGGAACTTCTAGGCAATCATATCGGCAGGTGACACGAAGTTATTCGAGTTCGTTTGCCCCCCCATTTTCTTTAACGAACGATAACTTTTTCTGAAAATAACAAGTTCCCCGATCCCGGCCGAAACGACTCGAATTACACTTCGAGACCCCCCGACATGATCGCCACGATGCACAGAGCACCCTCGTAAATTTTCGGGACGTTGTATTTTTTCACAACCAGGACCGAAACCCTAGGCCGAACCAAATGGTCGGATGCGAAGTGAAATTTTTTCGCTCGAAATTTTGCGAGCATGTACGGAACTTCTAGGCAATCATATCGGCAGGTGACACGAAGTTATTCGAGTTCGTTTGCCCCCCCATTTTCTTTAACGAACGATAACTTTTTCTGAAAATAACAAGTTCCCCGATCCCGGCCGAAACGACTCGAATTACACTTCGAGACCCCCCGACATGATCGCCACGATGCACAGAGCACCCTCGTAAATTTTCGGGACGTTGTATTTCTTCACAACCAGGACCGAAACCCTAGGCCGAACAAAATGGTCGGATGCGAAGTGAAATTTTTTCGCTCGAAATTTTACAAATATGTGCAGAACTTTTAGGAAATCATATCGGCAGGTGACACGAAGTTATTCGAGTTCGTTTGCCCCCCCATTTTCTTTAATGAACGATAACTTTTTCTTAAAATAACAAGTGCCCCGATCCCGGCCGAAACGACTCGAATTACACTTCGAGACCCCCCGACATGATCGCCACGATGCACAGAGCACCCTCGTAAATTTTCGGGACGTTGTATTTTTTCACAACCAGGACCGAAACCCTAGGCCGAACAAAATGGTCGGATGCGAAGTAAAATTTTTTCGCTCGAAATTTTGCGAGCATGTGCGGAACTTCTAGGCAATCATATCGGCAGGTGACACGAAGTGATTCGAGTTCGTTTGCCCCCCCATTTTCTTTAACGAACGATAACTTTTTCTGAAAATAACAAGTGCCCCGATCCCGGCCGAAACGACTCGAATTACACTTCGAGACCCCCCGACATGATCGCCACGATGCACAGAGCACCCTCGTAAATTTTCGGGACGTGGTATTTTTTCACAACCAGGACCGAAACCCTAGGCCGAACAAAATGGTCGGATGCGAAGTGAAATTTTTTCGCTCGAAATTTTGCGAGCATGTGCGGAACTTCTAGGCAATCATATCGGCAGGTGACACGAAGTGATTCGAGTTCGTTTGCCCCCCCATTTTCTTTAACGAACGATAACTTTTTCTGAAAATAACAAGTGCCCCGATCCCGGCCGAAACGACTCGAATTACACTTCGAGACCCCCCGACATGATCGCCACGATGCACAGAGCACCCTCGTAAATTTTCGGGACGTGGTATTTTTTCACAACCAGGACCGAAACCCTAGGCCGAACAAAATGGTCGGATGCGAAGTGAAATTTTTTCGCTCTAAATTTTGCGAGCATGTGCGGAACTTCTAGGCAATCATATCGGCAGGTGACACGAAGTGATTCGAGTTCGTTTGCCCCCCCATTTTCTTTAACGAACGATAACTTTTTCTGAAAATAACAAGTGCCCCGATCCCGGCCGAAACGACTCGAATTACACTTCGAGACCCCCCGACATGATCGCCACGATGCACAGAGCACCCTCGTAAATTTTCGGGACGTGGTATTTTTTCACAACCAGGACCGAAACCCTAGGCCGAACAAAATGGTCGGATGCGAAGTGAAATTTTTTCGCTCGAAATTTTGCGAGCATGTGCGGAACTTCTAGGCAATCATATCGGCAGGTGACACGAAGTGATTCGAGTTCGTTTGCCCCCCCATTTTCTTTAACGAACGATAACTTTTTCTGAAAATAACAAGTGCCCCGATCCCGGCCGAAACGACTCGAATTACACTTCGAGACCCCCCGACATGATCGCCACGATGCACAGAGCACCCTCGTAAATTTTCGGGACGTGGTATTTTTTCACAACCAGGACCGAAACCCTAGGCCGAACAAAATGGTCGGATGCGAAGTGAAATTTTTTCGCTCGAAATTTTACAAATATGTGCAGAACTTTTAGGAAATCATATCGGCAGGTGACACGAAGTTATTCGAGTTCGTTTGCCCCCCCATTTTCTTTAATGAACGATAACTTTTTCTTAAAATAACAAGTGCCCCGATCCCGGCCGAAACGACTCGAATTACACTTCGAGACCCCCCGACATGATCGCCACGATGCACAGAGCACCCTCGTAAATTTTCGGGACGTGGTATTTTTTCACAACCAGGACCGAAACCCTAGGCCGAACAAAATGGTCGGATGCGAAGTGAAATTTTTTCGCTCGAAATTTTGCGAGCATGTGCGGAACTTCTAGGCAATCATATCGGCAGGTGACACGAAGTGATTCGAGTTCGTTTGCCCCCCCATTTTCTTTAACGAACGATAACTTTTTCTGAAAATAACAAGTGCCCCGATCCCGGCCGAAACGACTCGAATTACACTTCGAGACCCCCCGACATGATCGCCACGATGCACAGAGCACCCTCGTAAATTTTCGGGACGTGGTATTTTTTCACAACCAGGACCGAAACCCTAGGCCGAACAAAATGGTCGGATGCGAAGTGAAATTTTTTCGCTCTAAATTTTGCGAGCATGTGCGGAACTTCTAGGCAATCATATCGGCAGGTGACACGAAGTGATTCGAGTTCGTTTGCCCCCCCATTTTCTTTAACGAACGATAACTTTTTCTGAAAATAACAAGTGCCCCGATCCCGGCCGAAACGACTCGAATTACACTTCGAGACCCCCCGACATGATCGCCACGATGCACAGAGCACCCTCGTAAATTTTCGGGACGTTGTATTTCTTCACAACCAGGACCGAAACCCTAGGCCGAACAAAATGGTCGGATGCGAAGTGAAATTTTTTCGCTCGAAATTTTACAAATATGTGCAGAACTTTTAGGAAATCATATCGGCAGGTGACACGAAGTTATTCGAGTTCGTTTGCCCCCCCATTTTCTTTAATGAACGATAACTTTTTCTTAAAATAACAAGTGCCCCGATCCCGGCCGAAACGACTCGAATTACACTTCGAGACCCCCCGACATGATCGCCACGATGCACAGAGCACCCTCGTAAATTTTCGGGACGTTGTATTTTTTCACAACCAGGACCGAAACCCTTGGCCGAACAAAATGGTCGGATGCGAAGTGAAATTTTTTCGCTCGAAATTTTACGAGCATGTGCGGAACTTCTAGGCAATCATATCGGCAGGTGACACGAAGTGATTCGAGTTCGTTTGCCCCCCCATTTTCTTTAACGAACGATAACTTTTTCTGAAAATAACAAGTGCCCCGATCCCGGCCGAAACGACTCGAATTACACTTCGAGACCCCCCGACATGATCGCCACGATGCACAGAGCACCCTCGTAAATTTTCGGGACGTTGTATTTTTTCACAACCAGGACCGAAACCCTAGGCCGAACAAAATGGTCGGATGCGAAGTGAAATTTTTTCGCTCGAAATTTTGCGAGCATGTGCGGAACTTCTAGGCAATCATATCGGCAGGTGACACGAAGTGATTCGAGTTCGTTTGCCCCCCCATTTTCTTTAACGAACGATAACTTTTTCTGAAAATAACAAGTGCCCCGATCCCGGCCGAAACGACTCGAATTACACTTCGAGACCCCCCGACATGATCGCCACGATGCACAGAGCACCCTCGTAAATTTTCGGGACGTTGTATTTTTTCACAACCAGGACCGAAACCCTTGGCCGAACAAAATGGTCGGATGCGAAGTGAAATTTTTTCGCTCGAAATTTTACGAGCATGTGCGGAACTTCTAGGCAATCATATCGGCAGGTGACACGAAGTGATTCGAGTTCGTTTGCCCCCCCATTTTCTTTAACGAACGATAACTTTTTCGGAAAATAACAAGTGCCCCGATCCCGGCCGAAACGACTCGAATTACACTTCGAGACCCTCCGACATGATCGCCACGATGCACAGAGCACCCTCGTAAATTTTCGGGACGTTGTATTTTTTCACAACCAGGACCGAAACCCTAGGCCGAACAAAATGGTCGGATGCGAAGTGAAATTTTTTCGCTCTAAATTTTGCGAGCATGTGCGGAACTTCTAGGCAATCATATCGGCAGGTGACACGAAGTGATTCGAGTTCGTTTGCCCCCCCATTTTCTTTAACGAACGATAACTTTTTCTGAAAATAACAAGTGCCCCGATCCCGGCCGAAACGACTCGAATTACACTTCGAGACCCCCCGACATGATCGCCACGATGCACAGAGCACCCTCGTAAATTTTCGGGACGTTGTATTTCTTCACAACCAGGACCGAAACCCTAGGCCGAACAAAATGGTCGGATGCGAAGTGAAATTTTTTCGCTCGAAATTTTACAAATATGTGCAGAACTTTTAGGAAATCATATCGGCAGGTGACACGAAGTTATTCGAGTTCGGTTGCCCCCCCATTTTCTTTAATGAACGATAACTTTTTCTTAAAATAACAAGTGCCCCGATCCCGGCCGAAACGACTCGAATTACACTTCGAGACCCCCCGACATGATCGCCACGATGCACAGAGCACCCTCGTAAATTTTCGGGACGTTGTATTTTTTCACAACCAGGACCGAAACCCTAGGCCGAACAAAATGGTCGGATGCGAAGTGAAATTTTTTCGCTCGAAATTTTGCGAGCATGTGCGGAACTTCAAGGCAATCATATCGGCAGGTTACACGAAGTGATTCGAGTTCGTTTGCCCCCCCATTTTCTTTAACGAACGATAACTTTTTCTGAAAATAACAAGTGCCCCGATCCCGGCCGAAACGACTCGAATTACACTTCGAGACCCCCCGACATGATCGCCACGATGCACAGAGCACCCTCGTAAATTTTCGGGACGTTGTATTTTTTCACAACCAGGACCGAAACCCTTGGCCGAACAAAATGGTCGGATGCGAAGTGAAATTTTTTCGCTCGAAATTTTACGAGCATGTGCGGAACTTCTAGGCAATCATATCGGCAGGTGACACGAAGTGATTCGAGTTCGTTTGCCCCCCCATTTTCTTTAACGAACGATAACTTTTTCGGAAAATAACAAGTGCCCCGATCCCGGCCGAAACGACTCGAATTACACTTCGAGACCCTCCGACATGATCGCCACGATGCACAGAGCACCCTCGTAAATTTTCGGGACGTTGTATTTTTTCACAACCAGGACCGAAACCCTAGGCCGAACAAAATGGTCGGATGCGAAGTGAAATTTTTTCGCTCTAAATTTTGCGAGCATGTGCGGAACTTCTAGGCAATCATATCGGCAGGTGACACGAAGTGATTCGAGTTCGTTTGCCCCCCCATTTTCTTTAACGAACGATAACTTTTTCTGAAAATAACAAGTGCCCCGATCCCGGCCGAAACGACTCGAATTACACTTCGAGACCCCCCGACATGATCGCCACGATGCACAGAGCACCCTCGTAAATTTTCGGGACGTTGTATTTCTTCACAACCAGGACCGAAACCCTAGGCCGAACAAAATGGTCGGATGCGAAGTGAAATTTTTTCGCTCGAAATTTTACAAATATGTGCAGAACTTTTAGGAAATCATATCGGCAGGTGACACGAAGTTATTCGAGTTCGTTTGCCCCCCCATTTTCTTTAATGAACGATAACTTTTTCTTAAAATAACAAGTGCCCCGATCCCGGCCGAAACGACTCGAATTACACTTCGAGACCCCCCGACATGATCGCCACGATGCACAGAGCACCCTCGTAAATTTTCGGGACGTTGTATTTTTTCACAACCAGGACCGAAACCCTAGGCCGAACAAAATGGTCGGATGCGAAGTGAAATTTTTTCGCTCGAAATTTTGCGAGCATGTGCGGAACTTCAAGGCAATCATATCGGCAGGTTACACGAAGTGATTCGAGTTCGTTTGCCCCCCCATTTTCTTTAACGAACGATAACTTTTTCTGAAAATAACAAGTGCCCCGATCCCGGCCGAAACGACTCGAATTACACTTCGAGACCCCCCGACATGATCGCCACGATGCACAGAGCACCCTCGTAAATTTTCGGGACGTTGTATTTTTTCACAACCAGGACCGAAACCCTAGGCCGAACAAAATGGTCGGATGCGAAGTGAAATTTTTTCGCTCGAAATTTTGCGAGCATGTGCGGAACTTCAAGGCAATCATATCGGCAGGTTACACGAAGTGATTCGAGTTCGTTTGCCCCCCCATTTTCTTTAACGAACGATAACTTTTTCTGAAAATAACAAGTGCCCCGATCCCGGCCGAAACGACTCGAATTACACTTCGAGACCCCCCGACATGATCGCCACGATGCACAGAGCACCCTCGTAAATTTTCGGGACGTTGTATTTTTTCACAACCAGGACCGAAACCCTTGGCCGAACAAAATGGTCGGATGCGAAGTGAAATTTTTTCGCTCGAAATTTTACGAGCATGTGCGGAACTTCTAGGCAATCATATCGGCAGGTGACACGAAGTGATTCGAGTTCGTTTGCCCCCCCATTTTCTTTAACGAACGATAACTTTTTCGGAAAATAACAAGTGCCCCGATCCCGGCCGAAACGACTCGAATTACACTTCGAGACCCTCCGACATGATCGCCACGATGCACAGAGCACCCTCGTAAATTTTCGGGACGTTGTATTTTTTCACAACCAGGACCGAAACCCTAGGCCGAACAAAATGGTCGGATGCGAAGTGAAATTTTTTCGCTCTAAATTTTGCGAGCATGTGCGGAACTTCTAGGCAATCATATCGGCAGGTGACACGAAGTGATTCGAGTTCGTTTGCCCCCCCATTTTCTTTAACGAACGATAACTTTTTCTGAAAATAACAAGTGCCCCGATCCCGGCCGAAACGACTCGAATTACACTTCGAGACCCCCCGACATGATCGCCACGATGCACAGAGCACCCTCGTAAATTTTCGGGACGTTGTATTTCTTCACAACCAGGACCGAAACCCTAGGCCGAACAAAATGGTCGGATGCGAAGTGAAATTTTTTCGCTCGAAATTTTACAAATATGTGCAGAACTTTTAGGAAATCATATCGGCAGGTGACACGAAGTTATTCGAGTTCGGTTGCCCCCCCATTTTCTTTAATGAACGATAACTTTTTCTTAAAATAACAAGTGCCCCGATCCCGGCCGAAACGACTCGAATTACACTTCGAGACCCCCCGACATGATCGCCACGATGCACAGAGCACCCTCGTAAATTTTCGGGACGATGTATTTTTTCACAACCAGGACCGAAACCCTAGGCCGAACAAAATGGTCGGATGCGAAGTGAAATTTTTTCGCTCGAAATTTTGCGAGCATGTGCGGAACTTCAAGGCAATCATATCGGCAGGTTACACGAAGTGATTCGAGTTCGTTTGCCCCCCCATTTTCTTTAACGAACGATAACTTTTTCTGAAAATAACAAGTGCCCCGATCCCGGCCGAAACGACTCGAATTACACTTCGAGACCCCCCGACATGATCGCCACGATGCACAGAGCACCCTCGTAAATTTTCGGGACGTTGTATTTTTTCACAACCAGGACCGAAACCCTTGGCCGAACAAAATGGTCGGATGCGAAGTGAAATTTTTTCGCTCGAAATTTTACGAGCATGTGCGGAACTTCTAGGCAATCATATCGGCAGGTGACACGAAGTGATTCGAGTTCGTTTGCCCCCCCATTTTCTTTAACGAACGATAACTTTTTCGGAAAATAACAAGTGCCCCGATCCCGGCCGAAACGACTCGAATTACACTTCGAGACCCTCCGACATGATCGCCACGATGCACAGAGCACCCTCGTAAATTTTCGGGACGTTGTATTTTTTCACAACCAGGACCGAAACCCTAGGCCGAACAAAATGGTCGGATGCGAAGTGAAATTTTTTCGCTCTAAATTTTGCGAGCATGTGCGGAACTTCTAGGCAATCATATCGGCAGGTGACACGAAGTGATTCGAGTTCGTTTGCCCCCCCATTTTCTTTAACGAACGATAACTTTTTCTGAAAATAACAAGTGCCCCGATCCCGGCCGAAACGACTCGAATTACACTTCGAGACCCCCCGACATGATCGCCACGATGCACAGAGCACCCTCGTAAATTTTCGGGACGTTGTATTTCTTCACAACCAGGACCGAAACCCTAGGCCGAACAAAATGGTCGGATGCGAAGTGAAATTTTTTCGCTCGAAATTTTACAAATATGTGCAGAACTTTTAGGAAATCATATCGGCAGGTGACACGAAGTTATTCGAGTTCGTTTGCCCCCCCATTTTCTTTAATGAACGATAACTTTTTCTTAAAATAACAAGTGCCCCGATCCCGGCCGAAACGACTCGAATTACACTTCGAGACCCCCCGACATGATCGCCACGATGCACAGAGCACCCTCGTAAATTTTCGGGACGTTGTATTTTTTCACAACCAGGACCGAAACCCTAGGCCGAACAAAATGGTCGGATGCGAAGTGAAATTTTTTCGCTCGAAATTTTGCGAGCATGTGCGGAACTTCAAGGCAATCATATCGGCAGGTTACACGAAGTGATTCGAGTTCGTTTGCCCCCCCATTTTCTTTAACGAACGATAACTTTTTCTGAAAATAACAAGTGCCCCGATCCCGGCCGAAACGACTCGAATTACACTTCGAGACCCCCCGACATGATCGCCACGATGCACAGAGCACCCTCGTAAATTTTCGGGACGTTGTATTTTTTCACAACCAGGACCGAAACCCTAGGCCGAACAAAATGGTCGGATGCGAAGTGAAATTTTTTCGCTCTAAATTTTGCGAGCATGTGCGGAACTTCTAGGCAATCATATTGGCAGGTGACACGAAGTGATTCGAGTTCGTTTGCCCCCCCATTTTCTTTAACGAACGATAACTTTTTCTGAAAATAACAAGTGCCCCGATCCCGGCCGAAACGACTCGAATTACACTTCGAGACCCCCCGACATGATCGCCACGATGCACAGAGCACCCTCGTAAATTTTCGGGACGTTGTATTTCTTCACAACCAGGACCGAAACCCTAGGCCGAACAAAATGGTCGGATGCGAAGTGAAATTTTTTCGCTCGAAATTTTACAAATATGTGCAGAACTTTTAGGAAATCATATCGGCAGGTGACACGAAGTTATTCGAGTTCGTTTGCCCCCCCATTTTCTTTAATGAACGATAACTTTTTCTTAAAATAACAAGTGCCCCGATCCCGGCCGAAACGACTCGAATTACACTTCGAGACCCCCCGACATGATCGCCACGATGCACAGAGCACCCTCGTAAATTTTCGGGACGTTGTATTTTTTCACAACCAGGACCGAAACCCTAGGCCGAACAAAATGGTCGGATGCGAAGTGAAATTTTTTCGCTCAAAATTTTGCGAGCATGTGCGGAACTTCAAGGCAATCATATGGGCAGGTTACACGAAGTGATTCGAGTTCGTTTGCCCCCCCATTTTCTTTAACGAACGATAACTTTTTCTGAAAATAACAAGTGCCCCGATCCCGGCCGAAACGACTCGAATTACACTTCGAGACCCTCCGACATGATCGCCACGATGCACAGAGCACCCTCGTAAATTTTCGGGACGTTGTATTTTTTCACAACCAGGACCGAAACCCTAGGCCGAACAAAATGGTCGGATGCGAAGTGAAATTTTTTCGCTCTAAATTTTGCGAGCATGTGCTGAACTTCTAGGCAATCATATCGGCAGGTGACACGAAGTGATTCGAGTTCGTTTGCCCCCCCATTTTCTTTAACGAACGATAACTTTTTCTGAAAATAACAAGTGCCCCGATCCCGGCCGAAACGACTCGAATTACACTTCGAGACCCCCCGACATGATCGCCACGATGCACAGAGCACCCTCGTAAATTTTCGGGACGTTGTATTTCTTCACAACCAGGACCGAAACCCTAGGCCGAACAAAATGGTCGGATGCGAAGTGAAATTTTTTCGCTCGAAATTTTACAAATATGTGCAGAACTTTTAGGAAATCATATCGGCAGGTGACACGAAGTTATTCGAGTTCGTTTGCCCCCCCATTTTCTTTAATGAACGATAACTTTTTCTTAAAATAACAAGTGCCCCGATCCCGGCCGAAACGACTCGAATTACACTTCGAGACCCCCCGACATGATCGCCACGATGCACAGAGCACCCTCGTAAATTTTCGGGACGTTGTATTTTTTCACAACCAGGACCGAAACCCTAGGCCGAACAAAATGGTCGGATGCGAAGTGAAATTTTTTCGCTCGAAATTTTGCGAGCATGTGCGGAACTTCAAGGCAATCATATCGGCAGGTTACACGAAGTGATTCGAGTTCGTTTGCCCCCCCCATTTTCTTTAACGAACGATAACTTTTTCTGAAAATAACAAGTGCCCCGATCCCGGCCGAAACGACTCGAATTACACTTCGAGACCCCCCGACATGATCGCCACGATGCACAGAGCACCCTCGTAAATTTTCGGGACGTTGTATTTTTTCACAACCAGGACCGAAACCCTTGGCCGAACAAAATGGTCGGATGCGAAGTGAAATTTTTTCGCTCGAAATTTTACGAGCATGTGCGGAACTTCTAGGCAATCATATCGGCAGGTGACACGAAGTGATTCGAGTTCTTTGCCCCCCCATTTTCTTTAACGAACGATAACTTTTTCTGAAAATAACAAGTGCCCCGATCCCGGCCGAAACGACTCGAATTACACTTCGAGACCCCCCGACATGATCGCCACGATGCACAGAGCACCCTCGTAAATTTTCGGGACGTTGTATTTCTTCACAACCAGGACCGAAACCCTAGGCCGAACAAAATGGTCGGATGCGAAGTGAAATTTTTTCGCTCGAAATTTTACAAATATGTGCAGAACTTTTAGGAAATCATATCGGCAGGTGACACGAAGTTATTCGAGTTCGTTTGCCCCCCCATTTTCTTTAATGAACGATAACTTTTTCTTAAAATAACAAGTGCCCCGATCCCGGCCGAAACGACTCGAATTACACTTCGAGACCCCCCGACATGATCGCCACGATGCACAGAGCACCCTCGTAAATTTTCGGGACGTTGTATTTTTTCACAACCAGGACCGAAACCCTAGGCCGAACAAAATGGTCGGATGCGAAGTGAAATTTTTTCGCTCAAAATTTTGCGAGCATGTGCGGAACTTCAAGGCAATCATATGGGCAGGTTACACGAAGTGATTCGAGTTCGTTTGCCCCCCCATTTTCTTTAACGAACGATAACTTTTTCTGAAAATAACAAGTGCCCCGATCCCGGCCGAAACGACTCGAATTACACTTCGAGACCCTCCGACATGATCGCCACGATGCACAGAGCACCCTCGTAAATTTTCGGGACGTTGTATTTTTTCACAACCAGGACCGAAACCCTAGGCCGAACAAAATGGTCGGATGCGAAGTGAAATTTTTTCGCTCTAAATTTTGCGAGCATGTGCTGAACTTCTAGGCAATCATATCGGCAGGTGACACGAAGTGATTCGAGTTCGTTTGCCCCCCCATTTTCTTTAACGAACGATAACTTTTTCTGAAAATAACAAGTGCCCCGATCCCGGCCGAAACGACTCGAATTACACTTCGAGACCCCCCGACATGATCGCCACGATGCACAGAGCACCCTCGTAAATTTTCGGGACGTTGTATTTCTTCACAACCAGGACCGAAACCCTAGGCCGAACAAAATGGTCGGATGCGAAGTGAAATTTTTTCGCTCGAAATTTTACAAATATGTGCAGAACTTTTAGGAAATCATATCGGCAGGTGACACGAAGTTATTCGAGTTCGTTTGCCCCCCCATTTTCTTTAATGAACGATAACTTTTTCTTAAAATAACAAGTGCCCCGATCCCGGCCGAAACGACTCGAATTACACTTCGAGACCCCCCGACATGATCGCCACGATGCACAGAGCACCCTCGTAAATTTTCGGGACGTTGTATTTTTTCACAACCAGGACCGAAACCCTAGGCCGAACAAAATGGTCGGATGCGAAGTGAAATTTTTTCGCTCAAAATTTTGCGAGCATGTGCGGAACTTCAAGGCAATCATATGGGCAGGTTACACGAAGTGATTCGAGTTCGTTTGCCCCCCCATTTTCTTTAACGAACGATAACTTTTTCTGAAAATAAAAAGTGCCCCGATCCCGGCCGAAACGACTCGAATTACACTTCGAGACCCTCCGACATGATCGCCACGATGCACAGAGCACCCTCGTAAATTTTCGGGACGTTGTATTTTTTCACAACCAGGACCGAAACCCTAGGCCGAACAAAATGGTCGGATGCGAAGTGAAATTTTTTCGCTCTAAATTTTGCGAGCATGTGCTGAACTTCTAGGCAATCATATCGGCAGGTGACACGAAGTGATTCGAGTTCGTTTGCCCCCCCATTTTCTTTAACGAACGATAACTTTTTCTGAAAATAACAAGTGCCCCGATCCCGGCCGAAACGACTCGAATTACACTTCGAGACCCCCCGACATGATCGCCACGATGCACAGAGCACCCTCGTAAATTTTCGGGACGTTGTATTTCTTCACAACCAGGACCGAAACCCTAGGCCGAACAAAATGGTCGGATGCGAAGTGAAATTTTTTCGCTCGAAATTTTACAAATATGTGCAGAACTTTTAGGAAATCATATCGGCAGGTGACACGAAGTTATTCGAGTTCGTTTGCCCCCCCATTTTCTTTAATGAACGATAACTTTTTCTTAAAATAACAAGTGCCCCGATCCCGGCCGAAACGACTCGAATTACACTTCGAGACCCCCCGACATGATCGCCACGATGCACAGAGCACCCTCGTAAATTTTCGGGACGTTGTATTTTTTCACAACCAGGACCGAAACCCTAGGCCGAACAAAATGGTCGGATGCGAAGTGAAATTTTTTCGCTCGAAATTTTGCGAGCATGTGCGGAACTTCAAGGCAATCATATCGGCAGGTTACACGAAGTGATTCGAGTTCGTTTGCCCCCCCCATTTTCTTTAACGAACGATAACTTTTTCTGAAAATAACAAGTGCCCCGATCCCGGCCGAAACGACTCGAATTACACTTCGAGACCCCCCGACATGATCGCCACGATGCACAGAGCACCCTCGTAAATTTTCGGGACGTTGTATTTTTTCACAACCAGGACCGAAACCCTTGGCCGAACAAAATGGTCGGATGCGAAGTGAAATTTTTTCGCTCGAAATTTTACGAGCATGTGCGGAACTTCTAGGCAATCATATCGGCAGGTGACACGAAGTGATTCGAGTTCTTTGCCCCCCCATTTTCTTTAACGAACGATAACTTTTTCTGAAAATAACAAGTGCCCCGATCCCGGCCGAAACGACTCGAATTACACTTCGAGACCCCCCGACATGATCGCCACGATGCACAGAGCACCCTCGTAAATTTTCGGGACGTTGTATTTCTTCACAACCAGGACCGAAACCCTAGGCCGAACAAAATGGTCGGATGCGAAGTGAAATTTTTTCGCTCGAAATTTTACAAATATGTGCAGAACTTTTAGGAAATCATATCGGCAGGTGACACGAAGTTATTCGAGTTCGTTTGCCCCCCCATTTTCTTTAATGAACGATAACTTTTTCTTAAAATAACAAGTGCCCCGATCCCGGCCGAAACGACTCGAATTACACTTCGAGACCCCCCGACATGATCGCCACGATGCACAGAGCACCCTCGTAAATTTTCGGGACGTTGTATTTTTTCACAACCAGGACCGAAACCCTAGGCCGAACAAAATGGTCGGATGCGAAGTGAAATTTTTTCGCTCAAAATTTTGCGAGCATGTGCGGAACTTCAAGGCAATCATATGGGCAGGTTACACGAAGTGATTCGAGTTCGTTTGCCCCCCCATTTTCTTTAACGAACGATAACTTTTTCTGAAAATAACAAGTGCCCCGATCCCGGCCGAAACGACTCGAATTACACTTCGAGACCCTCCGACATGATCGCCACGATGCACAGAGCACCCTCGTAAATTTTCGGGACGTTGTATTTTTTCACAACCAGGACCGAAACCCTAGGCCGAACAAAATGGTCGGATGCGAAGTGAAATTTTTTCGCTCTAAATTTTGCGAGCATGTGCTGAACTTCTAGGCAATCATATCGGCAGGTGACACGAAGTGATTCGAGTTCGTTTGCCCCCCCATTTTCTTTAACGAACGATAACTTTTTCTGAAAATAACAAGTGCCCCGATCCCGGCCGAAACGACTCGAATTACACTTCGAGACCCCCCGACATGATCGCCACGATGCACAGAGCACCCTCGTAAATTTTCGGGACGTTGTATTTCTTCACAACCAGGACCGAAACCCTAGGCCGAACAAAATGGTCGGATGCGAAGTGAAATTTTTTCGCTCGAAATTTTACAAATATGTGCAGAACTTTTAGGAAATCATATCGGCAGGTGACACGAAGTTATTCGAGTTCGTTTGCCCCCCCATTTTCTTTAATGAACGATAACTTTTTCTTAAAATAACAAGTGCCCCGATCCCGGCCGAAACGACTCGAATTACACTTCGAGACCCCCCGACATGATCGCCACGATGCACAGAGCACCCTCGTAAATTTTCGGGACGTTGTATTTTTTCACAACCAGGACCGAAACCCTAGGCCGAACAAAATGGTCGGATGCGAAGTGAAATTTTTTCGCTCGAAATTTTGCGAGCATGTGCGGAACTTCAAGGCAATCATATCGGCAGGTTACACGAAGTGATTCGAGTTCGTTTGCCCCCCCCATTTTCTTTAACGAACGATAACTTTTTCTGAAAATAACAAGTGCCCCGATCCCGGCCGAAACGACTCGAATTACACTTCGAGACCCCCCGACATGATCGCCACGATGCACAGAGCACCCTCGTAAATTTTCGGGACGTTGTATTTTTTCACAACCAGGACCGAAACCCTTGGCCGAACAAAATGGTCGGATGCGAAGTGAAATTTTTTCGCTCGAAATTTTACGAGCATGTGCGGAACTTCTAGGCAATCATATCGGCAGGTGACACGAAGTGATTCGAGTTCTTTGCCCCCCCATTTTCTTTAACGAACGATAACTTTTTCTGAAAATAACAAGTGCCCCGATCCCGGCCGAAACGACTCGAATTACACTTCGAGACCCCCCGACATGATCGCCACGATGCACAGAGCACCCTCGTAAATTTTCGGGACGTTGTATTTCTTCACAACCAGGACCGAAACCCTAGGCCGAACAAAATGGTCGGATGCGAAGTGAAATTTTTTCGCTCGAAATTTTACAAATATGTGCAGAACTTTTAGGAAATCATATCGGCAGGTGACACGAAGTTATTCGAGTTCGTTTGCCCCCCCATTTTCTTTAATGAACGATAACTTTTTCTTAAAATAACAAGTGCCCCGATCCCGGCCGAAACGACTCGAATTACACTTCGAGACCCCCCGACATGATCGCCACGATGCACAGAGCACCCTCGTAAATTTTCGGGACGTTGTATTTTTTCACAACCAGGACCGAAACCCTAGGCCGAACAAAATGGTCGGATGCGAAGTGAAATTTTTTCGCTCAAAATTTTGCGAGCATGTGCGGAACTTCAAGGCAATCATATGGGCAGGTTACACGAAGTGATTCGAGTTCGTTTGCCCCCCCATTTTCTTTAACGAACGATAACTTTTTCTGAAAATAACAAGTGCCCCGATCCCGGCCGAAACGACTCGAATTACACTTCGAGACCCTCCGACATGATCGCCACGATGCACAGAGCACCCTCGTAAATTTTCGGGACGTTGTATTTTTTCACAACCAGGACCGAAACCCTAGGCCGAACAAAATGGTCGGATGCGAAGTGAAATTTTTTCGCTCTAAATTTTGCGAGCATGTGCTGAACTTCTAGGCAATCATATCGGCAGGTGACACGAAGTGATTCGAGTTCGTTTGCCCCCCCATTTTCTTTAACGAACGATAACTTTTTCTGAAAATAACAAGTGCCCCGATCCCGGCCGAAACGACTCGAATTACACTTCGAGACCCCCCGACATGATCGCCACGATGCACAGAGCACCCTCGTAAATTTTCGGGACGTTGTATTTCTTCACAACCAGGACCGAAACCCTAGGCCGAACAAAATGGTCGGATGCGAAGTGAAATTTTTTCGCTCGAAATTTTACAAATATGTGCAGAACTTTTAGGAAATCATATCGGCAGGTGACACGAAGTTATTCGAGTTCGTTTGCCCCCCCATTTTCTTTAATGAACGATAACTTTTTCTTAAAATAACAAGTGCCCCGATCCCGGCCGAAACGACTCGAATTACACTTCGAGACCCCCCGACATGATCGCCACGATGCACAGAGCACCCTCGTAAATTTTCGGGACGTTGTATTTTTTCACAACCAGGACCGAAACCCTAGGCCGAACAAAATGGTCGGATGCGAAGTGAAATTTTTTCGCTCGAAATTTTGCGAGCATGTGCGGAACTTCAAGGCAATCATATCGGCAGGTTACACGAAGTGATTCGAGTTCGTTTGCCCCCCCCATTTTCTTTAACGAACGATAACTTTTTCTGAAAATAACAAGTGCCCCGATCCCGGCCGAAACGACTCGAATTACACTTCGAGACCCCCCGACATGATCGCCACGATGCACAGAGCACCCTCGTAAATTTTCGGGACGTTGTATTTTTTCACAACCAGGACCGAAACCCTTGGCCGAACAAAATGGTCGGATGCGAAGTGAAATTTTTTCGCTCGAAATTTTACGAGCATGTGCGGAACTTCTAGGCAATCATATCGGCAGGTGACACGAAGTGATTCGAGTTCTTTGCCCCCCCATTTTCTTTAACGAACGATAACTTTTTCTGAAAATAACAAGTGCCCCGATCCCGGCCGAAACGACTCGAATTACACTTCGAGACCCCCCGACATGATCGCCACGATGCACAGAGCACCCTCGTAAATTTTCGGGACGTTGTATTTCTTCACAACCAGGACCGAAACCCTAGGCCGAACAAAATGGTCGGATGCGAAGTGAAATTTTTTCGCTCGAAATTTTACAAATATGTGCAGAACTTTTAGGAAATCATATCGGCAGGTGACACGAAGTTATTCGAGTTCGTTTGCCCCCCCATTTTCTTTAATGAACGATAACTTTTTCTTAAAATAACAAGTGCCCCGATCCCGGCCGAAACGACTCGAATTACACTTCGAGACCCCCCGACATGATCGCCACGATGCACAGAGCACCCTCGTAAATTTTCGGGACGTTGTATTTTTTCACAACCAGGACCGAAACCCTAGGCCGAACAAAATGGTCGGATGCGAAGTGAAATTTTTTCGCTCAAAATTTTGCGAGCATGTGCGGAACTTCAAGGCAATCATATGGGCAGGTTACACGAAGTGATTCGAGTTCGTTTGCCCCCCCATTTTCTTTAACGAACGATAACTTTTTCTGAAAATAACAAGTGCCCCGATCCCGGCCGAAACGACTCGAATTACACTTCGAGACCCTCCGACATGATCGCCACGATGCACAGAGCACCCTCGTAAATTTTCGGGACGTTGTATTTTTTCACAACCAGGACCGAAACCCTAGGCCGAACAAAATGGTCGGATGCGAAGTGAAATTTTTTCGCTCTAAATTTTGCGAGCATGTGCTGAACTTCTAGGCAATCATATCGGCAGGTGACACGAAGTGATTCGAGTTCGTTTGCCCCCCCATTTTCTTTAACGAACGATAACTTTTTCTGAAAATAACAAGTGCCCCGATCCCGGCCGAAACGACTCGAATTACACTTCGAGACCCCCCGACATGATCGCCACGATGCACAGAGCACCCTCGTAAATTTTCGGGACGTTGTATTTCTTCACAACCAGGACCGAAACCCTAGGCCGAACAAAATGGTCGGATGCGAAGTGAAATTTTTTCGCTCGAAATTTTACAAATATGTGCAGAACTTTTAGGAAATCATATCGGCAGGTGACACGAAGTTATTCGAGTTCGTTTGCCCCCCCATTTTCTTTAATGAACGATAACTTTTTCTTAAAATAACAAGTGCCCCGATCCCGGCCGAAACGACTCGAATTACACTTCGAGACCCCCCGACATGATCGCCACGATGCACAGAGCACCCTCGTAAATTTTCGGGACGTTGTATTTTTTCACAACCAGGACCGAAACCCTAGGCCGAACAAAATGGTCGGATGCGAAGTGAAATTTTTTCGCTCGAAATTTTGCGAGCATGTGCGGAACTTCAAGGCAATCATATCGGCAGGTTACACGAAGTGATTCGAGTTCGTTTGCCCCCCCCATTTTCTTTAACGAACGATAACTTTTTCTGAAAATAACAAGTGCCCCGATCCCGGCCGAAACGACTCGAATTACACTTCGAGACCCCCCGACATGATCGCCACGATGCACAGAGCACCCTCGTAAATTTTCGGGACGTTGTATTTTTTCACAACCAGGACCGAAACCCTTGGCCGAACAAAATGGTCGGATGCGAAGTGAAATTTTTTCGCTCGAAATTTTACGAGCATGTGCGGAACTTCTAGGCAATCATATCGGCAGGTGACACGAAGTGATTCGAGTTCTTTGCCCCCCCATTTTCTTTAACGAACGATAACTTTTTCTGAAAATAACAAGTGCCCCGATCCCGGCCGAAACGACTCGAATTACACTTCGAGACCCCCCGACATGATCGCCACGATGCACAGAGCACCCTCGTAAATTTTCGGGACGTTGTATTTCTTCACAACCAGGACCGAAACCCTAGGCCGAACAAAATGGTCGGATGCGAAGTGAAATTTTTTCGCTCGAAATTTTACAAATATGTGCAGAACTTTTAGGAAATCATATCGGCAGGTGACACGAAGTTATTCGACTTCGTTTGCCCCCCCATTTTCTTTAATGAACGATAACTTTTTCTTAAAATAACAAGTGCCCCGATCCCGGCCGAAACGACTCGAATTACACTTCGAGACCCCCCGACATGATCGCCACGATGCACAGAGCACCCTCGTAAATTTTCGGGACGTTGTATTTTTTCACAACCAGGACCGAAACCCTAGGCCGAACAAAATGGTCGGATGCGAAGTGAAATTTTTTCGCTCGAAATTTTGCGAGCATGTGCGGAACTTCAAGGCAATCATATCGGCAGGTTACACGAAGTGATTCGAGTTCGTTTGCCCCCCCATTTTCTTTAACGAACGATAACTTTTTCTGAAAATAACAAGTGCCCCGATCCCGGCCGAAACGACTCGAATTACACTTCGAGACCCCCCGACATGATCGCCACGATGCACAGAGCACCCTCGTAAATTTTCGGGACGTTGTATTTTTTCACAACCAGGACCGAAACCCTTGGCCGAACAAAATGGTCGGATGCGAAGTGAAATTTTTTCGCTCGAAATTTTCCGAGCATGTGCGGAACTTCTAGGCAATCATATCGGCAGGTGACACGAAGTGATTCGAGTTCGTTTGCCCCCCCATTTTCTTTAACGAACGATAACTTTTTCTGAAAATAACAAGTGCCCCGATCCCGGCCGAAACGACTCGAATTACACTTCGAGACCCCCCGACATGATCGCCACGATGCACAGAGCACCCTCGTAAATTTTCGGGACGTTGTATTTCTTCACAACCAGGACCGAAACCCTAGGCCGAACAAAATGGTCGGATGCGAAGTGAAATTTTTTCGCTCGAAATTTTACAAATATGTGCAGAACTTTTAGGAAATCATATCGGCAGGTGACACGAAGTTATTCGAGTTCGTTTGCCCCCCCATTTTCTTTAATGAACGATAACTTTTTCTTAAAATAACAAGTGCCCCGATCCCGGCCGAAACGACTCGAATTACACTTCGAGACCCCCCGACATGATCGCCACAATGCACAGAGCACCCTCGTAAATTTTCGGGACGTTGTATTTTTTCACAACCAGGACCGAAACCCTAGGCCGAACAAAATGGTCGGATGCGAAGTGAAATTTTTTCGCTCAAAATTTTGCGAGCATGTGCGGAACTTCAAGGCAATCATATGGGCAGGTTACACGAAGTGATTCGAGTTCGTTTGCCCCCCCATTTTCTTTAACGAACGATAACTTTTTCTGAAAATAACAAGTGCCCCGATCCCGGCCGAAACGACTCGAATTACACTTCGAGACCCTCCGACATGATCGCCACGATGCACAGAGCACCCTCGTAAATTTTCGGGACGTTGTATTTTTTCACAACCAGGACCGAAACCCTAGGCCGAACAAAATGGTCGGATGCGAAGTGAAATTTTTTTGCTCTAAATTTTTCGAGCATGTGCTGAACTTCTAGGCAATCATATCGGCAGGTGACACGAAGTGATTCGAGTTCGTTTGCCCCCCCATTTTCTTTAACGAACGATAACTTTTTCGGAAAATAACAAGTGCCCCGATCCCGGCCGAAACGACTCGAATTACACTTCGAGACCCTCCGACATGATCGCCACGATGCACAGAGCACCCTCGTAAATTTTCGGGACGTTGTATTTTTTCACAACCAGGACCGAAACCCTAGGCCGAACAAAATGGTCGGATGCGAAGTGAAATTTTTTCGCTCTAAATTTTGCGAGCATGTGCGGAACTTCTAGGCAATCATATCGGCAGGTGACACGAAGTGATTCGAGTTCGTTTGCCCCCCCCATTTTCTTTAACGAACGATAACTTTTTCTGAAAATAACAAGTGCCCCGATCCCGGCCGAAACGACTCGAATTACACTTCGAGACCCCCCGACATGATCGCCACGATGCACAGAGCACCCTCGTAAATTTTCGGGACGTTGTATTTTTTCACAACCAGGACCGAAACCCTTGGCCGAACAAAATGGTCGGATGCGAAGTGAAATTTTTTCGCTCGAAATTTTACGAGCATGTGCGGAACTTCTAGGCAATCATATCGGCAGGTGACACGAAGTGATTCGAGTTCGTTTGCCCCCCCATTTTCTTTAACGAACGATAACTTTTTCTGAAAATAACAAGTGCCCCGATCCCGGCCGAAACGACTCGAATTACACTTCGAGACCCCCCGACATGATCGCCACGATGCACAGAGCACCCTCGTAAATTTTCGGGACGTTGTATTTCTTCACAACCAGGACCGAAACCCTAGGCCGAACAAAATGGTCGGATGCGAAGTGAAATTTTTTCGCTCGAAATTTTACAAATATGTGCAGAACTTTTAGGAAATCATATCGGCAGGTGACACGAAGTTATTCGAGTTCGTTTGCCCCCCCATTTTCTTTAATGAACGATAACTTTTTCTTAAAATAACAAGTGCCCCGATCCCGGCCGAAACGACTCGAATTACACTTCGAGACCCCCCGACATGATCGCCACGATGCACAGAGCACCCTCGTAAATTTTCGGGACGTTGTATTTTTTCACAACCAGGACCGAAACCCTAGGCCGAACAAAATGGTCGGATGCGAAGTGAAATTTTTTCGCTCGAAATTTTACAAATATGTGCAGAACTTTTAGGAAATCATATCGGCAGGTGACACGAAGTTATTCGAGTTCGTTTGCCCCCCCATTTTCTTTAACGAACGATAACTTTTTCTGAAAATAACAAGTGCCCCGATCCCGGCCGAAACGACTCGAATTACACTTCGAGACCCCCCGACATGATCGCCACGATGCACAGAGCACCCTCGTAAATTTTCGGGACGTTGTATTTTTTCACAACCAGGACCGAAACCCTAGGCCGAACAAAATGGTCGGATGCGAAGTGAAATTTTTTCGCTCGAAATTTTGCGAGCATGTGCGGAACTTCAAGGCAATCATATCGGCAGGTTACACGAAGTGATTCGAGTTCGTTTGCCCCCCCATTTTCTTTAACGAACGATAACTTTTTCTGAAAATAACAAGTGCCCCGATCCCGGCCGAAACGACTCGAATTACACTTCGAGACCCCCCGACATGATCGCCACGATGCACAGAGCACCCTCGTAAATTTTCGGGACGTTGTATTTTTTCACAACCAGGACCAAAACCCTTGGCCGAACAAAATGGTCGGATGCGAAGTGAAATTTTTTCGCTCGAAATTTTCCGAGCATGTGCGGAACTTCTAGGCAATCATATCGGCAGGTGACACGAAGTGATTCGAGTTCGTTTGCCCCCCCATTTTCTTTAACGAACGATAACTTTTTCGGAAAATAACAAGTGCCCCGATCCCGGCCGAAACGACTCGAATTACACTTCGAGACCCTCCGACATGATCGCCACGATGCACAGAGCACCTCGTAAATTTTCGGGACGTTGTATTTTTTCACAACCAGGACCGAAACCCTAGGCCGAACAAAATGGTCGGATGCGAAGTGAAATTTTTTCGCTCTAAATTTTGCGAGCATGTGCGGAACTTCTAGGCAATCATATCGGCAGGTGACACGAAGTGATTCGAGTTCGTTTGCCCCCCCATTTTCTTTAACGAACGATAACTTTTTCTGAAAATAACAAGTGCCCCGATCCCGGCCGAAACGACTCGAA
The DNA here is from genome assembly GCF_965113065.1 of Corylus avellana. Taxonomy (NCBI): domain Eukaryota; kingdom Viridiplantae; phylum Streptophyta; class Magnoliopsida; order Fagales; family Betulaceae; genus Corylus; species Corylus avellana. Next base: position 12,081,915 of record NC_142499.1, read on the forward strand.
TTACACTTCGAGACCCCCCGACATGATCGCCACGATGCACAGAGCACCCTCGTAAATTTTCGGGACGTTGTATTTTTTCACAACCAGGACCGAAACCCTTGGCCGAACAAAATGGTCGGATGCGAAGTGAAATTTTTTCGCTCGAAATTTTGCGAGCATGTGCGGAACTTCTAGGCAATCATATCGGCAGGAGACACGAAGTGATTCGAGTTCGTTTGCCCCCCCATTTTCTTTAACGAACGATAACTTTTTCTGAAAATAACAAGTGCCCCGATCCCGGCCGAAACGACTCGAATTACACTTCGAGACCCGCCGACATGATCGCAACGATGCACAGAGCACCCTCGTAAATTTTCGAGACGTTGTATTTTTTCACAACCAGGACCGAAACCCTAGGCCGAACAAAATGGTCGGATGCGAAGTGAAATTTTTTCGCTCGAAATTTTGCGAGCATGTGCGAAACTTCTAGGCAATCATATCGGCAGGTGACACGAAGTGATTCGAGTTCGTTTGCCCCCCCAATGTTCTTTAACGAACGATAACTTTTTCTGAAAATAACAAGTGCCCCGATCCCGGCCGAAACGACTCGAATTACACTTCGAGACCCGCCGACATGATCGCAACGATGCACAGAGCACCCTCGTAAATTTTCGAGACGTTGTATTTTTTCACAACCAGGACCGAAACCCTAGGCCGAACAAAATGGTCGGATGCGAAGTGAAATTTTTTCGCTCGAAATTTTGCGAGCATGTGCGGAACTTCTAGGCAATCATATCGGCAGGTGACACGAAGTGATTCGAGTTCGTTTGCCCCCCCATTTTCTTTAACGAACGATAACTTTTTCTGAAAATAACAAGTGCCCCGATCCCGGCCGAAACGACTCGAATTACACTTCGAGACCCCCCGACATGATCGCCACGATGCACAGAGCACCCTCGTAAATTTTCGGGACGTTGTATTTTTTCACAACCAGGACCAAAACCCTAGGCCGAACAAAATGGTCGGATGCGAAGTGAAATTTTTTCGCTCGAAATTTTGCGAGCATGTGCGAAACTTCTAGGCAATCATATCGGCAGGTGACACGAAGTGATTCGAGTTCGTTTGCCCCCCCAATGTTCTTTAACGAACGATAACTTTTTCTGAAAATAACAAGTGCCCCGATCCCGGCCGAAACGACTCGAATTACACTTCGAGACCCGCCGACATGATCGCAACGATGCACAGAGCACCCTCGTAAATTTTCGAGACGTTGTATTTTTTCACAACCAGGACCGAAACCCTAGGCCGAACAAAATGGTCGGATGCGAAGTGAAATTTTTTCGCTCGAAATTTTGCGAGCATGTGCGGAACTTCTAGGCAATCATATCGGCAGGTGACACGAAGTGATTCGAGTTCGTTTGCCCCCCCATTTTCTTTAACGAACGATAACTTTTTCTGAAAATAACAAGTGCCCCGATCCCGGCCGAAACGACTCGAATTACACTTCGAGACCCCCCGACATGATCGCCACGATGCACAGAGCACCCTCGTAAATTTTCGGGACGTTGTATTTTTTCACAACCAGGACCAAAACCCTAGGCCGAACAAAATGGTCGGATGCGAAGTGAAATTTTTTCGCTCGAAATTTTGCGAGCATGTGCGAAACTTCTAGGCAATCATATCGGCAGGTGACACGAAGTGATTCGAGTTCGTTTGCCCCCCCAATGTTCTTTAACGAACGATAACTTTTTCTGAAAATAACAAGTGCCCCGATCCCGGCCGAAACGACTCGAATTACACTTCGAGACCCGCCGACATGATCGCAACGATGCACAGAGCACCCTCGTAAATTTTCGAGACGTTGTATTATTTCACAACCAGGACCGAAACCCTAGGCCGAACAAAATGGTCGGATGCGAAGTGAAATTTTTTCGCTCGAAATTTTGCGAGCATGTGCGGAACTTCTAGGCAATCATATCGGCAGGTGACACGAAGTGATTCGAGTTCGTTTGCCCCCCCATTTTCTTTAACGAACGATAACTTTTTCTGAAAATAACAAGTGCCCCGATCCCGGCCGAAACGACTCGAATTACACTTCGAGACCCCCCGACATGATCGCCACGATGCACAGAGCACCCTCGTAAATTTTCGGGACGTTGTATTTTTTAACAACCAGGACCGAAACCCTTGGCCGAACAAAATGGTCGGATGCGAAGGGAAATTTTTTCGCTCGAAATTTTTACAAATATGTGCAGAACTTCTAGGCAATCATATCGGCAGGTGACACGAAGTTATTCGAGTTCGTTTGGCCCCCCATTTTCTTTAACGAACGATAACTTTTTCTGAAAATAACAAGTGCCCCGATCCCGGCCGAAACGACTCGAATTACACTTCGAGACCCCCCGACATGATCGCCACGATGCACAGAGCACCCTCGTAAATTTTCGGGACGTTGTATTTTTTAACAACCAGGACCGAAACCCTTGGCCGAACAAAATGGTCGGATGCGAAGTGAAATTTTTTCGCTCGAAATTTTACAAATATGTGCAGAACTTCTAGGCAATCATATCGGCAGGTGACACGAAGTTATTCGAGTTCGTTTGCCCCCCCATTTTCTTTAACGAACGATAACTTTTTCTGAAAATAACAAGTGCCCCGATCCCGGCCGAAACGACTCGAATTACACTTCGAGACCCCCCGACATGATCGCCACGATGCACAGAGCACCCTCGTAAATTTTCGGGACGTTGTATTTTTTCACAACCAGGACCGAAACCCTAGGCCGAGCAAAATGGTCGGATGCGAAGTGAAATTTTTTCGCTCGAAATTTTGCGAGCATGTGCGGAACTTGTAGGCAATCATATCGGCAGGTGACACGAAGTGATTCGAGTTCGTTTGCCCCCCCATTTTCTTTAACGAACGATAACTTTTTCTGAAAATAACAAGTGCCCCGATCCCGGCCGAAACGACTCGAATTACACTTCGAGACCCCCCGACATGATCGCAACGATGCACAGAGCACCCTCGTAAATTTTCGGGACGTTGTATTTTTTCACAACCAGGACCGAAACCCTTGGCCGAACAAAATGGTCGGATGCGAAGTGAAATTTTTTCGCTCGAAATTTTACGAGCATGTGCGGAACTTCTAGGCAATCATATCGGCAGGTGACACGAAGTGATTCGAGTTCGTTTGCCCCTCCATTTTCTTTAACGAACGATAACTTTTTCTGAAAATAACAAGTGCCCCGATCCCGGCCGAAACGACTCGAATTACACTTCGAGACCCCCCGACATGATCGCAACGATGCACAGAGCACCCTCGTAAATTTTCGGGACGTTGTATTTTTTCACAACCAGGACCGAAACCCTAGGCCGAACAAAATGGTCGGATGCGAAGTGAAATTTTTTCGCCCGAAATTTTGCGAGCATGTGCGGAACTTCATGGCAATCATATCGGCAGGTGACACGAAGTGATTCGAGTTCGTTTGCCCCCCCATTTTCTTTAACGAACGATAACTTTTTCTGAAAATAACAAGTGCCCCGATCCCGGCCGAAACGACTCGAATTACACTTCGAGACCCGCCGACATGATCGCCACGATGCACAGAGCACCCTCGTAAATTTTCGGGACGTTGTATTTTTTCACAACCAGGACCGAAACCCTAGGCCGAACAAAATGGTCGGATGCGAAGTGAAATTTTTTCGCTCGAAATTTTGCGAGCATGTGCGGAACTTCAAGGCAATCATATCGGCCGGTGACACGAAGTGATTCGAGTTCGTTTGCCCCCCCATTTTCTTTAACGAACGATAACTTTTTCTGAAAATAACAAGTGCCCCGATCCCGGCCGAAACGACTCGAATTACACTTCGAGACCCCCCGACATGATCGCCACGATGCACAGAGCACCCTCGTAAATTTTCGGGACGTTGTATTTTTTCACAACCAGGACCGAAACCCTAGGCCGAACAAAATGGTCGGATGCGAAGTGAAATTTTTTCGCTCGAAATTTTGCGAGCATGTGCGGAACTTCTAGGCAATCATATCGGCAGGTGACACGATGTGATTCGAGTTCGTTTGCCCCCCCCCCCCCCATTTTCTTTAACGAACGATAACTTTTTCTGAAAATAACAAGTGCCCCGATCCCAGCCGAAACGACTCGAATTACACTTCGAGACCCGCCGACATGATCGCAACGATGCACAGAGCACCCTCGTAAATTTTCGGGACATTGTATTTTTTCACAACCAGGACCGAAACCCTAAGCCGAGCAAAATGGTCTGATGCGAAGTGAAATTTTTTCGCTCGAAATTTTGCGAGCATGTGCGGAACTTCTAGGCAATCATATCGGCAGGTGACACGAAGTGATTCGAGTTCGTTTGCCCCCCCATTTTCTTTAACGAACGATAACTTTTTCTGAAAATAACAAGTGCCCCGATCCCGGCCGAAACGACTCGAATTACACTTCGAGACCCCCCGACATGATCGCCACGATGCACAGAGCACCCTCGTAAATTTTCGGGACGTTGTATTTTTTAACAACCAGGACCGAAACCCTTGGCCGAACAAAATGGTCGGATGCGAAGTGAAATTTTTTCGCTCGAAATTTTACAAATATGTGCAGAACTTCTAGGCAATCATATCGGCAGGTGACACGAAGTTATTCGAGTTCGTTTGCCCCCCCATTTTCTTTAACGAACGATAACTTTTTCTGAAAATAACAAGTGCCCCGATCCCGGCCGAAACGACTCGAATTACACTTCGAGACCCCCCGACATGATCGCCACGATGCACAGAGCACCCTCGTAAATTTTCGGGACGTTGTATTTTTTCACAACCAGGACCGAAACCCTTGGCCGAACAAAATGGTCGGATGCGAAGTGAAATTTTTTCGCTCGAAATTTTGCGAGCATGTGCGGAACTTCTAGGCAATCATATCGGCAGGTGACACGAAGTGATTCGAGTTTGTTTGCCCCCCCATTTTCTTTAACGAACGATAACTTTTTCTGAAAATAACAAGTGCCCCGATCCCGGCCGAAACGACTCGAATTACACTTCGAGACCCCCCGACATGATCGCAACGATGCACAGAGCACCCTCGTAAATTTTCGGGACGTTGTATTTTTTCACAACCAGGACCGAAACCCTAGGCCGAGCAAAATGGTCGGATGCGAAGTGAAATTTTTTCGCTCGAAATTTTACAAATATGTGCAGAACTTCTAGGCAATCATATCGGCAGGTGACACGAAGTTATTCGAGTTCGTTTGCCCCCCCATTTTCTTTAACGAACGATAACTTTTTCTGAAAATAACAAGTGCCCCGATCCCGGCCGAAACGACTCGAATTACGCTTCGAGACCCCCCGACATGATCGCCACGATGCACAGAGCACCCTCGTAAATTTTCGGGACGTTGTATTTTTTCACAACCAGGACCGAAACCCTAGGCCGAGCAAAATGGTCGGATGCGAAGTGAAATTTTTTCGCTCGAAATTTTACAAATATGTGCAGAACTTCTAGGCAATCATATCGGCAGGTGACACGAAGTTATTCGAGTTCGTTTGCCCCCCCATTTTCTTTAACGAACGATAACTTTTTCTGAAAATAACAAGTGCCCCGATCCCGGCCGAAACGACTCGAATTACACTTCGAGACCCCCCGACATGATCGCCACGATGCACAGAGCACCCTCGTAAATTTTCGGGACGTTGTATTTTTTCACAACCAGGACCGAAACCCTAGGCCGAGCAAAATGGTCGGATGCGAAGTGAAATTTTTTCGCTCGAAATTTTACAAATATGTGCAGAACTTCTAGGCAATCATATCGGCAGGTGACACAAAGTTATTCGAGTTCGTTTGCCCCCCCATTTTCTTTAACGAACGATAACTTTTTCTGAAAATAACAAGTGCCCCGATCCCGGCCGAAACGACTCGAATTACACTTCGAGACCCCCCGACATGATCGCAACGATGCACAGAGCACCCTCGTAAATTTTCGGGACGTTGTATTTTTTCACAACCAGGACCGAAACCCTTGGCCGAACAAAATGGTCGGATGCGAAGTGAAATTTTTTCGCTCGAAATTTTACGAGCATGTGCGGAACTTCTAGGCAATCATATCGGCAGGTGACACGAAGTGATTCGAGTTCGTTTGCCCCTCCATTTTCTTTAACGAACGATAACTTTTTCTGAAAATAACAAGTGCCCCGATCCCGGCCGAAACGACTCGAATTACACTTCGAGACCCCCCGACATGATCGCAACGATGCACAGAGCACCCTCGTAAATTTTCGGGACGTTGTATTTTTTCACAACCAGGACCGAAACCCTAGGCCGAACAAAATGGTCGGATGCGAAGTGAAATTTTTTCGCCCGAAATTTTGCGAGCATGTGCGGAACTTCATGGCAATCATATCGGCAGGTGACACGAAGTGATTCGAGTTCGTTTGCCCCCCCATTTTCTTTAACGAACGATAACTTTTTCTGAAAATAACAAGTGCCCCGATCCCGGCCGAAACGACTCGAATTACACTTCGAGACCCGCCGACATGATCGCCACGATGCACAGAGCACCCTCGTAAATTTTCGGGACGTTGTATTTTTTCACAACCAGGACCGAAACCCTAGGCCGAACAAAATGGTCGGATGCGAAGTGAAATTTTTTCGCTCGAAATTTTGCGAGCATGTGCGGAACTTCAAGGCAATCATATCGGCCGGTGACACGAAGTGATTCGAGTACGTTTGCCCCCCCATTTTCTTTAACGAACGATAACTTTTTCTGAAAATAACAAGTGCCCCGATCCCGGCCGAAACGACTCGAATTACACTTCGAGACCCCCCGACATGATCGCCACGATGCACAGAGCACCCTCGTAAATTTTCGGGACGTTGTATTTTTTCACAACCAGGACCGAAACCCTAGGCCGAACAAAATGGTCGGATGCGAAGTGAAATTTTTTCGCTCGAAATTTTGCGAGCATGTGCGGAACTTCTAGGCAATCATATCGGCAGGTGACACGATGTGATTCGAGTTCGTTTGCCCCCCCCCCCCCATTTTCTTTAACGAACGATAACTTTTTCTGAAAATAACAAGTGCCCCGATCCCAGCCGAAACGACTCGAATTACACTTCGAGACCCGCCGACATGATCGCAACGATGCACAGAGCACCCTCGTAAATTTTCGGGACGTTGTATTTTTTCACAACCAGGACCGAAACCCTAAGCCGAGCAAAATGGTCTGATGCGAAGTGAAATTTTTTCGCTCGAAATTTTGCGAGCATGTGCGGAACTTCTAGGCAATCATATCGGCAGGTGACACGAAGTGATTCGAGTTCGTTTGCCCCCCCATTTTCTTTAACGAACGATAACTTTTTCTGAAAATAACAAGTGCCCCGATCCCGGCCGAAACGACTCGAATTACACTTCGAGACCCCCCGACATGATCGCCACGATGCACAGAGCACCCTCGTAAATTTTCGGGACGTTGTATTTTTTAACAACCAGGACCGAAACCCTTGGCCGAACAAAATGGTCGGATGCGAAGTGAAATTTTTTCGCTCGAAATTTTACAAATATGTGCAGAACTTCTAGGCAATCATATCGGCAGGTGACACGAAGTTATTCGAGTTCGTTTGCCCCCCCATTTTCTTTAACGAACGATAACTTTTTCTGAAAATAACAAGTGCCCCGATCCCGGCCGAAACGACTCGAATTACACTTCGAGACCCCCCGACATGATCGCAACGATGCACAGAGCACCTCGTAAATTTTCGGGACGTTGTATTTTTTCACAACCAGGACCGAAACCCTAGGCCGAGCAAAATGGTCGGATGCGAAGTGAAATTTTTTCGCTCGAAATTTTACAAATATGTGCAGAACTTCTAGGCAATCATATCGGCAGGTGACACGAAGTTATTCGAGTTCGTTTGCCCCCCCATTTTCTTTAACGAACGATAACTTTTTCTGAAAATAACAAGTGCCCCGATCCCGGCCGAAACGACTCGAATTACACTTCGAGACCCCCCGACATGATCGCCACGATGCACAGAGCACCCTCGTAAATTTTCGGGACGTTGTATTTTTTCACAACCAGGACCGAAACCCTAGGCCGAGCAAAATGGTCGGATGCGAAGTGAAATTTTTTCGCTCGAAATTTTACAAATATGTGCAGAACTTCTAGGCAATCATATCGGCAGGTGACACGAAGTTATTCGAGTTCGTTTGCCCCCCCATTTTCTTTAACGAACGATAACTTTTTCTGAAAATAACAAGTGCCCCGATCCCGGCCGAAACGACTCGAATTACACTTCGAGACCCCCCGACATGATCGCCACGATGCACAGAGCACCCTCGTAAATTTTCGGGACGTTGTATTTTTTAACAACCAGGACCGAAACCCTTGGCCGAACAAAATGGTCGGATGCGAAGTGAAATTTTTTCGCTCGAAATTTTACAAATATGTGCAGAACTTCTAGGCAATCATATCGGCAGGTGACACGAAGTTATTCGAGTTCGTTTGCCCCCCCATTTTCTTTAACGAACGATAACTTTTTCTGAAAATAACAAGTGCCCCGATCCCGGCCGAAACGACTCGAATTACACTTCGAGACCCCCCGACATGATCGCCACGATGCACAGAGCACCCTCGTAAATTTTCGGGACGTTGTATTTTTTCACAACCAGGACCGAAACCCTTGGCCGAACAAAATGGTCGGATGCGAAGTGAAATTTTTTCGCTCGAAATTTTACGAGCATGTGCGGAACTTCTAGGCAATCATATCGGCAGGTGACACGAAGTGATTCGAGTTTGTTTGCCCCCCCATTTTCTTTAACGAACGATAACTTTTTCTGAAAATAACAAGTGCCCCGATCCCGGCCGAAACGACTCGAATTACACTTCGAGACCCCCCGACATGATCGCAACGATGCACAGAGCACCCTCGTAAATTTTCGGGACGTTGTATTTTTTCACAACCAGGACCGAAACCCTAGGCCGAGCAAAATGGTCGGATGCGAAGTGAAATTTTTTCGCTCGAAATTTTACAAATATGTGCAGAACTTCTAGGCAATCATATCGGCAGGTGACACGAAGTTATTCGAGTTCGTTTGCCCCCCCATTTTCTTTAACGAACGATAACTTTTTCTGAAAATAACAAGTGCCCCGATCCCGGCCGAAACGACTCGAATTACACTTCGAGACCTCCCGACATGATCGCCACGATGCACAGAGCACCCTCGTAAATTTTCGGGACGTTGTATTTTTTCACAACCAGGACCGAAACCCTAGGCCGAGCAAAATGGTCGGATGCGAAGTGAAATTTTTTCGCTCGAAATTTTACAAATATGTGCAGAACTTCTAGGCAATCATATCGGCAGGTGACACGAAGTTATTCGAGTTCGTTTGCCCCCCCATTTTCTTTAACGAACGATAACTTTTTCTGAAAATAACAAGTGCCCCGATCCCGGCCGAAACGACTCGAATTACACTTCGAGACCCCCCGACATGATCGCCACGATGCACAGAGCACCCTCGTAAATTTTCGGGACGTTGTATTTTTTCACAACCAGGACCGAAACCCTAGGCCGAGCAAAATGGTCGGATGCGAAGTGAAATTTTTTCGCTCGAAATTTTACAAATATGTGCAGAACTTCTAGGCAATCATATCGGCAGGTGACACGAAGTTATTCGAGTTCGTTTGCCCCCCCATTTTCTTTAACGAACGATAACTTTTTCTGAAAATAACAAGTGCCCCGATCCCGGCCGAAACGACTCGAATTACACTTCGAGACCCCCCGACATGATCGCCACGATGCACAGAGCACCCTCGTAAATTTTCGGGACGTTGTATTTTTTCACAACCAGGACCGAAACCCTAGGCCGAACAAAATGGTCGGATGCGAAGTGAAATTTTTTCGCTCGAAATTTTGCGAGCATGTGCGGAACTTCAAGGCAATCATATCGGCAGGTGACACGAAGTGATTCGAGTTCGTTTGCCCCCCCATTTTCTTTAAGGAACGATAACTTTTTCTGAAAATAACAAGTGCCCCGATCCCGGCCGAAACGACTCGAATTACACTTCGAGACCCCCCGACATGATCGCCACGATGCACAGAGCACCCTCGTAAATTGTCGGGAAGTTGTATTTTTTCACAACCAGGACCGAAACCCTAGGCCGAACAAAATGGTCGGGTGCGAAGTGAAATTTTTTCGCTCGAAATTTTCCGAGCATGTGCGGAACTTCTAGGCAATCATATCGGCAGGTGACACGAAGTGATTGGAGTTCGTTTGCCCCCCCATTTTCTTTAAGGAACGATAACTTTTTCTGAAAATAACAAGTGCCCCGATCCCGGCCGAAACGACTCGAATTACACTTCGAGACCCGCCGACATGATCGCAACGATGCACAGAGCACCCTCGTAAATTTTCGGGACGTTGTATTTTTTCACAACCAGGACCGAAACCCTAGGCCGAACAAAATGGTCGGATGCGAAGTGAAATTTTTTCGCTCGAAATTTTACGAGCATGTGCGGAACTTCAAGGCAATCATATCGGCCGGTGACACGAAGTGATTCGAGTACGTTTGCCCCCCCATTTTCTTTAACGAACGATAACTTTTTCTGAAAATAACAAGTGCCCCGATCCCGGCCGAAACGACTCGAATTACACTTCGAGACCCCCCGACATGATCGCCACGATGCACAGAGCACCCTCGTAAATTTTCGGGACGTTGTATTTTTTCACAACCAGGACCGAAACCCTAGGCCGAACAAAATGGTCGGATGCGAAGTGAAATTTTTTCGCTCGAAATTTTGCGAGCATGTGCGGAACTTCTAGGCAATCATATCGGCAGGTGACACGATGTGATTCGAGTTCGTTTGCCCCCCCCCCCCCCATTTTCTTTAACGAACGATAACTTTTTCTGAAAATAACAAGTGCCCCGATCCCAGCCGAAACGACTCGAATTACACTTCGAGACCCGCCGACATGATCGCAACGATGCACAGAGCACCCTCGTAAATTTTCGGGACGTTGTATTTTTTCACAACCAGGACCGAAACCCTAAGCCGAGCAAAATGGTCTGATGCGAAGTGAAATTTTTTCGCTCGAAATTTTGCGAGCATGTGCGGAACTTCTAGGCAATCATATCGGCAGGTGACACGAAGTGATTCGAGTTCGTTTGCCCCCCCATTTTCTTTAACGAACGATAACTTTTTCTGAAAATAACAAGTGCCCCGATCCCGGCCGAAACGACTCGAATTACACTTCGAGACCCCCCGACATGATCGCCACGATGCACAGAGCACCCTCGTAAATTTTCGGGACGTTGTATTTTTTAACAACCAGGACCGAAACCCTTGGCCGAACAAAATGGTCGGATGCGAAGTGAAATTTTTTCGCTCGAAATTTTACAAATATGTGCAGAACTTCTAGGCAATCATATCGGCAGGTGACACGAAGTTATTCGAGTTCGTTTGCCCCCCCATTTTCTTTAACGAACGATAACTTTTTCTGAAAATAACAAGTGCCCCGATCCCGGCCGAAACGACTCGAATTACACTTCGAGACCCCCCGACATGATCGCCACGATGCACAGAGCACCCTCGTAAATTTTCGGGACGTTGTATTTTTTCACAACCAGGACCGAAACCCTTGGCCGAACAAAATGGTCGGATGCGAAGTGAAATTTTTTCGCTCGAAATTTTACGAGCATGTGCGGAACTTCTAGGCAATCATATCGGCAGGTGACACGAAGTGATTCGAGTTCGTTTGCCCCCCCATTTTCTTTAACGAACGATAACTTTTTCTGAAAATAACAAGTGCCCCGATCCCGGCCGAAACGACTCGAATTACACTTCGAGACCCCCCGACATGATCGCAACGATGCACAGAGCACCTCGTAAATTTTCGGGACGTTGTATTTTTTCACAACCAGGACCGAAACCCTAGGCCGAGCAAAATGGTCGGATGCGAAGTGAAATTTTTTCGCTCGAAATTTTACAAATATGTGCAGAACTTCTAGGCAATCATATCGGCAGGTGACACGAAGTTATTCGAGTTCGTTTGGCCCCCCATTTTCTTTAACGAACGATAACTTTTTCTGAAAATAACAAGTGCCCCGATCCCGGCCGAAACGACTCGAATTACACTTCGAGACCCCCCGACATGATCGCCACGATGCACAGAGCACCCTCGTAAATTTTCGGGACGTTGTATTTTTTCACAACCAGGACCGAAACCCTAGGCCGAGCAAAATGGTCGGATGCGAAGTGAAATTTTTTCGCTCGAAATTTTACAAATATGTGCAGAACTTCTAGGCAATCATATCGGCAGGTGACACGAAGTTATTCGAGTTCGTTTGCCCCCCCATTTTCTTTAACGAACGATAACTTTTTCTGAAAATAACAAGTGCCCCGATCCCGGCCGAAACGACTCGAATTACACTTCGAGACCCCCCGACATGATCGCCACGATGCACAGAGCACCCTCGTAAATTTTCGGGACGTTGTATTTTTTAACAACCAGGACCGAAACCCTTGGCCGAACAAAATGGTCGGATGCGAAGTGAAATTTTTTCGCTCGAAATTTTACAAATATGTGCAGAACTTCTAGGCAATCATATCGGCAGGTGACACGAAGTTATTCGAGTTCGTTTGCCCCCCCATTTTCTTTAACGAACGATAACTTTTTCTGAAAATAACAAGTGCCCCGATCCCGGCCGAAACGACTCGAATTACACTTCGAGACCCCCCGACATGATCGCCACGATGCACAGAGCACCCTCGTAAATTTTCGGGACGTTGTATTTTTTCACAACCAGGACCGAAACCCTTGGCCGAACAAAATGGTCGGATGCGAAGTGAAATTTTTTCGCTCGAAATTTTACGAGCATGTGCGGAACTTCTAGGCAATCATATCGGCAGGTGACACGAAGTGATTCGAGTTTGTTTGCCCCCCCATTTTCTTTAACGAACGATAACTTTTTCTGAAAATAACAAGTGCCCCGATCCCGGCCGAAACGACTCGAATTACACTTCGAGACCCCCCGACATGATCGCAACGATGCACAGAGCACCCTCGTAAATTTTCAGGACGTTGTATTTTTTCACAACCAGGACCGAAACCCTAGGCCGAGCAAAATGGTCGGATGCGAAGTGAAATTTTTTCGCTCGAAATTTTACAAATATGTGCAGAACTTCTAGGCAATCATATCGGCAGGTGACACGAAGTTATTCGAGTTCGTTTGCCCCCCCATTTTCTTTAACGAACGATAACTTTTTCTGAAAATAACAAGTGCCCCGATCCCGGCCGAAACGACTCGAATTACACTTCGAGACCTCCCGACATGATCGCCACGATGCACAGAGCACCCTCGTAAATTTTCGGGACGTTGTATTTTTTCACAACCAGGACCGAAACCCTAGGCCGAGCAAAATGGTCGGATGCGAAGTGAAATTTTTTCGCTCGAAATTTTACAAATATGTGCAGAACTTCTAGGCAATCATATCGGCAGGTGACACGAAGTTATTCGAGTTCGTTTGCCCCCCCATTTTCTTTAACGAACGATAACTTTTTCTGAAAATAACAAGTGCCCCGATCCCGGCCGAAACGACTCGAATTACACTTCGAGACCCCCCGACATGATCGCCACGATGCACAGAGCACCCTCGTAAATTTTCGGGACGTTGTATTTTTTCACAACCAGGACCGAAACCCTAGGCCGAACAAAATGGTCGGATGCGAAGTGAAATTTTTTCGCTCGAAATTTTGCGAGCATGTGCGGAACTTCTAGGCAATCATATCGGCAGGTGACACGATGTGATTCGAGTTCGTTTGCCCCCCCCCCCCCATTTTCTTTAACGAACGATAACTTTTTCTGAAAATAACAAGTGCCCCGATCCCAGCCGAAACGACTCGAATTACACTTCGAGACCCGCCGACATGATCGCAACGATGCACAGAGCACCCTCGTAAATTTTCGGGACGTTGTATTTTTTCACAACCAGGACCGAAACCCTAAGCCGAGCAAAATGGTCTGATGCGAAGTGAAATTTTTTCGCTCGAAATTTTGCGAGCATGTGCGGAACTTCTAGGCAATCATATCGGCAGGTGACACGAAGTGATTCGAGTTCGTTTGCCCCCCCATTTTCTTTAACGAACGATAACTTTTTCTGAAAATAACAAGTGCCCCGATCCCGGCCGAAACGACTCGAATTACACTTCGAGACCCCCCGACATGATCGCCACGATGCACAGAGCACCCTCGTAAATTTTCGGGACGTTGTATTTTTTAACAACCAGGACCGAAACCCTTGGCCGAACAAAATGGTCGGATGCGAAGTGAAATTTTTTCGCTCGAAATTTTACAAATATGTGCAGAACTTCTAGGCAATCATATCGGCAGGTGACACGAAGTTATTCGAGTTCGTTTGCCCCCCCATTTTCTTTAACGAACGATAACTTTTTCTGAAAATAACAAGTGCCCCGATCCCGGCCGAAACGACTCGAATTACACTTCGAGACCCCCCGACATGATCGCCACGATGCACAGAGCACCCTCGTAAATTTTCGGGACGTTGTATTTTTTCACAACCAGGACCGAAACCCTTGGCCGAACAAAATGGTCGGATGCGAAGTGAAATTTTTTCGCTCGAAATTTTACGAGCATGTGCGGAACTTCTAGGCAATCATATCGGCAGGTGACACGAAGTGATTCGAGTTCGTTTGCCCCCCCATTTTCTTTAACGAACGATAACTTTTTCTGAAAATAACAAGTGCCCCGATCCCGGCCGAAACGACTCGAATTACACTTCGAGACCCCCCGACATGATCGCAACGATGCACAGAGCACCTCGTAAATTTTCGGGACGTTGTATTTTTTCACAACCAGGACCGAAACCCTAGGCCGAGCAAAATGGTCGGATGCGAAGTGAAATTTTTTCGCTCGAAATTTTACAAATATGTGCAGAACTTCTAGGCAATCATATCGGCAGGTGACACGAAGTTATTCGAGTTCGTTTGCCCCCCCATTTTCTTTAACGAACGATAACTTTTTCTGAAAATAACAAGTGCCCCGATCCCGGCCGAAACGACTCGAATTACACTTCGAGACCCCCCGACATGATCGCCACGATGCACAGAGCACCCTCGTAAATTTTCGGGACGTTGTATTTTTTCACAACCAGGACCGAAACCCTAGGCCGAGCAAAATGGTCGGATGCGAAGTGAAATTTTTTCGCTCGAAATTTTACAAATATGTGCAGAACTTCTAGGCAATCATATCGGCAGGTGACACGAAGTTATTCGAGTTCGTTTGCCCCCCCATTTTCTTTAACGAACGATAACTTTTTCTGAAAATAACAAGTGCCCCGATCCCGGCCGAAACGACTCGAATTACACTTCGAGACCCCCCGACATGATCGCCACGATGCACAGAGCACCCTCGTAAATTTTCGGGACGTTGTATTTTTTAACAACCAGGACCGAAACCCTTGGCCGAACAAAATGGTCGGATGCGAAGTGAAATTTTTTCGCTCGAAATTTTACAAATATGTGCAGAACTTCTAGGCAATCATATCGGCAGGTGACACGAAGTTATTCGAGTTCGTTTGCCCCCCCATTTTCTTTAACGAACGATAACTTTTTCTGAAAATAACAAGTGCCCCGATCCCGGCCGAAACGACTCGAATTACACTTCGAGACCCCCCGACATGATCGCCACGATGCACAGAGCACCCTCGTAAATTTTCGGGACGTTGTATTTTTTCACAACCAGGACCGAAACCCTTGGCCGAACAAAATGGTCGGATGCGAAGTGAAATTTTTTCGCTCGAAATTTTACGAGCATGTGCGGAACTTCTAGGCAATCATATCGGCAGGTGACACGAAGTGATTCGAGTTTGTTTGCCCCCCCATTTTCTTTAACGAACGATAACTTTTTCTGAAAATAACAAGTGCCCCGATCCCGGCCGAAACGACTCGAATTACACTTCGAGACCCCCCGACATGATCGCAACGATGCACAGAGCACCCTCGTAAATTTTCGGGACGTTGTATTTTTTCACAACCAGGACCGAAACCCTAGGCCGAGCAAAATGGTCGGATGCGAAGTGAAATTTTTTCGCTCGAAATTTTACAAATATGTGCAGAACTTCTAGGCAATCATATCGGCAGGTGACACGAAGTTATTCGAGTTCGTTTGCCCCCCCATTTTCTTTAACGAACGATAACTTTTTCTGAAAATAACAAGTGCCCCGATCCCGGCCGAAACGACTCGAATTACACTTCGAGACCTCCCGACATGATCGCCACGATGCACAGAGCACCCTCGTAAATTTTCGGGACGTTGTATTTTTTCACAACCAGGACCGAAACCCTAGGCCGAGCAAAATGGTCGGATGCGAAGTGAAATTTTTTCGCTCGAAATTTTACGAGCATGTGCGGAACTTCTAGGCAATCATATCGGCAGGTGACACGAAGTGATTGGAGTTCGTTTGCCCCCCCATTTTCTTTAACGAACGATAACTTTTTCTGAAAATAACAAGTGCCCCGATCCCGGCCGAAACGACTCGAATTACACTTCGAGACCCGCCGACATGATCGCAACGATGCACAGAGCACCCTCGTAAATTTTCGGGACGTTGTATTTTTTCACAACCAGGACCGAAACCCTAGGCCGAACAAAATGGTCGGATGCGAAGTGAAATTTTTTCGCTCGAAATTTTGCGAGCATGTGCGGAACTTCTAGGCAATCATATCGGCAGGTGACACGAAGTGATTCGAGTTCGTTTGCCCCCCCATTTTCGTTAAGGAACGATAACTTTTTCTGAAAATAACAAGTGCCCCGATCCCGGCCGAAACGACTCGAATTACACTTCGAGACCCCCCGACATGATCGCCACGATGCACAGAGCACCCTCGTAAATTTTCGGGAAGTTGTATTTTTTCACAACCAGGACCGAAACCCTAGGCCGAACAAAATGGTCGGATGCGAAGTGAAATTTTTTCGCTCGAAATTTTCCGAGCATGTGCGGAACTTCTAGGCAATCATATCGGCAGGTGACACGAAGTGATTGGAGTTCGTTTGCCCCCCCATTTTCTTTAACGAACGATAACTTTTTCTGAAAATAACAAGTGCCCCGATCCCGGCCGAAACGACTCGAATTACACTTCGAGACCCGCCGACATGATCGCAACGATGCACAGAGCACCCTCGTAAATTTTCGGGACGTTGTATTTTTTCACAACCAGGACCGAAACCCTAGGCCGAACAAAATGGTCGGATGCGAAGTGAAATTTTTTCGCTCGAAATTTTACGAGCATGTGCGGAACTTCTAGGCAATCATATCGGCAGGTGACACGAAGTGATTGGAGTTCGTTTGCCCCCCCATTTTCTTTAACGAACGATAACTTTTTCTGAAAATAACAAGTGCCCCGATCCCGGCCGAAACGACTCGAATTACACTTCGAGACCCCCCGACATGATCGCCACGATGCACAGAGCACCCTCGTAAATTTTCGGGAAGTTGTATTTTTTCACAACCAGGACCGAAACCCTAGGCCGAACAAAATGGTCGGATGCGAAGTGAAATTTTTTCGCTCGAAATTTTCCGAGCATGTGCGGAACTTCTAGGCAATCATATCGGCAGGTGACACGAAGTGATTGGAGTTCGTTTGCCCCCCCATTTTCTTTAACGAACGATAACTTTTTCTGAAAATAACAAGTGCCCCGATCCCGGCCGAAACGACTCGAATTACACTTCGAGACCCCCCGACATGATCGCCACGATGCACAGAGCACCCTCGTAAATTTTCGGGACGTTGTATTTTTTCACAACCAGGACCGAAACCCTAGGCCGAACAAAATGGTCGGATGCGAAGTGAAATTTTTTCGCTCGAAATTTTAGAGCATGTGCGGAACTTCTAGGCAATCATATCGGCAGGTGACACGAAGTGATTGGAGTTCGTTTGCCCCCCCATTTTCTTTAACGAACGATAACTTTTTCTGAAAATAACAAGTGCCCCGATCCCGGCCGAAACGACTCGAATTACACTTCGAGACCCCCCGACATGATCGCCACGATGCACAGAGCACCCTCGTAAATTTTCGGGACGTTGTATTTTTTCACAACCAGGACCGAAACCCTAGGCCGAGCAAAATGGTCGGATGCGAAGTGAAATTTTTTCGCTCGAAATTTTACAAATATGTGCAGAACTTCTAGGCAATCATATCGGCAGGTGACACGAAGTTATTCGAGTTCGTTTGCCCCCCCATTTTCTTTAACGAACGATAACTTTTTCTGAAAATAACAAGTGCCCCGATCCCGGCCGAAACGACTCGAATTACACTTCGAGACCCCCCGACATGATCGCCACGATGCACAGAGCACCCTCGTAAATTTTCGGGACGTTGTATTTTTTAACAACCAGGACCGAAACCCTTGGCCGAACAAAATGGTCGGATGCGAAGTGAAATTTTTTCGCTCGAAATTTTACAAATATGTGCAGAACTTCTAGGCAATCATATCGGCAGGTGACACGAAGTTATTCGAGTTCGTTTGCCCCCCCATTTTCTTTAACGAACGATAACTTTTTCTGAAAATAACAAGTGCCCCGATCCCGGCCGAAACGACTCGAATTACACTTCGAGACCCCCCGACATGATCGCCACGATGCACAGAGCACCCTCGTAAATTTTCGGGACGTTGTATTTTTTCACAACCAGGACCGAAACCCTTGGCCGAACAAAATGGTCGGATGGGAAGTGAAATTTTTTCGCTCGAAATTTTACGAGCATGTGCGGAACTTCTAGGCAATCATATCGGCAGGTGACACGAAGTGATTCGAGTTTGTTTGCCCCCCCATTTTCTTTAACGAACGATAACTTTTTCTGAAAATAACAAGTGCCCCGATCCCGGCCGAAACGACTCGAATTACACTTCGAGACCCCCCGACATGATCGCAACGATGCACAGAGCACCCTCGTAAATTTTCGGGACGTTGTATTTTTTCACAACCAGGACCGAAACCCTAGGCCGAGCAAAATGGTCGGATGCGAAGTGAAATTTTTTCGCTCGAAATTTTACAAATATGTGCAGAACTTCTAGGCAATCATATCGGCAGGTGACACGAAGTTATTCGAGTTCGTTTGCCCCCCCATTTTCTTTAACGAACGATAACTTTTTCTGAAAATAACAAGTGCCCCGATCCCGGCCGAAACGACTCGAATTACACTTCGAGACCTCCCGACATGATCGCCACGATGCACAGAGCACCCTCGTAAATTTTCGGGACGTTGTATTTTTTCACAACCAGGACCGAAACCCTAGGCCGAGCAAAATGGTCGGATGCGAAGTGAAATTTTTTCGCTCGAAATTTTACGAGCATGTGCGGAACTTCTAGGCAATCATATCGGCAGGTGACACGAAGTGATTGGAGTTCGTTTGCCCCCCCATTTTCTTTAACGAACGATAACTTTTTCTGAAAATAACAAGTGCCCCGATCCCGGCCGAAACGACTCGAATTACACTTCGAGACCCGCCGACATGATCGCAACGATGCACAGAGCACCCTCGTAAATTTTCGGGACGTTGTATTTTTTCACAACCAGGACCGAAACCCTAGGCCGAACAAAATGGTCGGATGCGAAGTGAAATTTTTTCGCTCGAAATTTTGCGAGCATGTGCGGAACTTCTAGGCAATCATATCGGCAGGTGACACGAAGTGATTCGAGTTCGTTTGCCCCCCCATTTTCGTTAAGGAACGATAACTTTTTCTGAAAATAACAAGTGCCCCGATCCCGGCCGAAACGACTCGAATTACACTTCGAGACCCCCCGACATGATCGCCACGATGCACAGAGCACCCTCGTAAATTTTCGGGAAGTTGTATTTTTTCACAACCAGGACCGAAACCCTAGGCCGAACAAAATGGTCGGATGCGAAGTGAAATTTTTTCGCTCGAAATTTTCCGAGCATGTGCGGAACTTCTAGGCAATCATATCGGCAGGTGACACGAAGTGATTGGAGTTCGTTTGCCCCCCCATTTTCTTTAACGAACGATAACTTTTTCTGAAAATAACAAGTGCCCCGATCCCGGCCGAAACGACTCGAATTACACTTCGAGACCCGCCGACATGATCGCAACGATGCACAGAGCACCCTCGTAAATTTTCGGGACGTTGTATTTTTTCACAACCAGGACCGAAACCCTAGGCCGAACAAAATGGTCGGATGCGAAGTGAAATTTTTTCGCTCGAAATTTTACGAGCATGTGCGGAACTTCTAGGCAATCATATCGGCAGGTGACACGAAGTGATTGGAGTTCGTTTGCCCCCCCATTTTCTTTAACGAACGATAACTTTTTCTGAAAATAACAAGTGCCCCGATCCCGGCCGAAACGACTCGAATTACACTTCGAGACCCCCCGACATGATCGCCACGATGCACAGAGCACCCTCGTAAATTTTCGGGAAGTTGTATTTTTTCACAACCAGGACCGAAACCCTAGGCCGAACAAAATGGTCGGATGCGAAGTGAAATTTTTTCGCTCGAAATTTTCCGAGCATGTGCGGAACTTCTAGGCAATCATATCGGCAGGTGACACGAAGTGATTGGAGTTCGTTTGCCCCCCCATTTTCTTTAACGAACGATAACTTTTTCTGAAAATAACAAGTGCCCCGATCCCGGCCGAAACGACTCGAATTACACTTCGAGACCCCCCGACATGATCGCCACGATGCACAGAGCACCCTCGTAAATTTTCGGGACGTTGTATTTTTTCACAACCAGGACCGAAACCCTAGGCCGAACAAAATGGTCGGATGCGAAGTGAAATTTTTTCGCTCGAAATTTTAGAGCATGTGCGGAACTTCTAGGCAATCATATCGGCAGGTGACACGAAGTGATTGGAGTTCGTTTGCCCCCCCATTTTCTTTAACGAACGATAACTTTTTCTGAAAATAACAAGTGCCCCGATCCCGGCCGAAACGACTCGAATTACACTTCGAGACCCGCCGACATGATCGCAACGATGCACAGAGCACCCTCGTAAATTTTCGGGACGTTGTATTTTTTCACAACCAGGACCGAAACCCTAGGCCGAACAAAATGGTCGGATGCGAAGTGAAATTTTTTCGCTCGAAATTTTACGAGCATGTGCGGAACTTCTAGGCAATCATATCGGCAGGTGACACGAAGTGATTGGAGTTCGTTTGCCCCCCCATTTTCTTTAACGAACGATAACTTTTTCTGAAAATAACAAGTGCCCCGATCCCGGCCGAAACGACTCGAATTACACTTCGAGACCCCCCGACATGATCGCCACGATGCACAGAGCACCCTCGTAAATTTTCGGGACGTTGTATTTTTTCACAACCAGGACCGAAACCCTAGGCCGAACAAAATGGTCGGATGCGAAGTGAAATTTTTTCGCTCGAAATTTTGCGAGCATGTGCGGAACTTCTAGGCAATCATATCGGCAGGTGACACGAAGTGATTCGAGTTCGTTTGCCCCCCCATTTTCGTTAAGGAACGATAACTTTTTCTGAAAATAACAAGTGCCCCGATCCCGGCCGAAACGACTCGAATTACACTTCGAGACCCCCCGACATGATCGCCACGATGCACAGAGCACCCTCGTAAATTTTCGGGAAGTTGTATTTTTTCACAACCAGGACCGAAACCCTAGGCCGAACAAAATGGTCGGATGCGAAGTGAAATTTTTTCGCTCGAAATTTTACGAGCATGTGCGGAACTTCTAGGCAATCATATCGGCAGGTGACACGAAGTGATTGGAGTTCGTTTGCCCCCCCATTTTCTTTAACGAACGATAACTTTTTCTGAAAATAACAAGTGCCCCGATCCCGGCCGAAACGACTCGAATTACACTTCGAGACCCCCCGACATGATCGCCACGATGCACAGAGCACCCTCGTAAATTTTCGGGACGTTGTATTTTTTCACAACCAGGACCGAAACCCTAGGCCGAACAAAATGGTCGGATGCGAAGTGAAATTTTTTCGCTCGAAATTTTACGAGCATGTGCGGAACTTCTAGGCAATCATATCGGCAGGTGACACGAAGTGATTGGAGTTCGTTTGCCCCCCCATTTTCTTTAACGAACGATAACTTTTTCTGAAAATAACAAGTGCCCCGATCCCGGCCGAAACGACTCGAATTACACTTCGAGACCCGCCGACATGATCGCAACGATGCACAGAGCACCCTCGTAAATTTTCGGGACGTTGTATTTTTTCACAACCAGGACCGAAACCCTAGGCCGAACAAAATGGTCGGATGCGAAGTGAAATTTTTTCGCTCGAAATTTTGCGAGCATGTGCGGAACTTCTAGGCAATCATATCGGCAGGTGACACGAAGTGATTCGAGTTCGTTTGCCCCCCCATTTTCGTTAAGGAACGATAACTTTTTCTGAAAATAACAAGTGCCCCGATCCCGGCCGAAACGACTCGAATTACACTTCGAGACCCCCCGACATGATCGCCACGATGCACAGAGCACCCTCGTAAATTTTCGGGAAGTTGTATTTTTTCACAACCAGGACCGAAACCCTAGGCCGAACAAAATGGTCGGATGCGAAGTGAAATTTTTTCGCTCGAAATTTTCCGAGCATGTGCGGAACTTCTAGGCAATCATATCGGCAGGTGACACGAAGTGATTGGAGTTCGTTTGCCCCCCCATTTTCTTTAACGAACGATAACTTTTTCTGAAAATAACAAGTGCCCCGATCCCGGCCGAAACGACTCGAATTACACTTCGAGACCCGCCGACATGATCGCAACGATGCACAGAGCACCCTCGTAAATTTTCGGGACGTTGTATTTTTTCACAACCAGGACCGAAACCCTAGGCCGAACAAAATGGTCGGATGCGAAGTGAAATTTTTTCGCTCGAAATTTTACGAGCATGTGCGGAACTTCTAGGCAATCATATCGGCAGGTGACACGAAGTGATTGGAGTTCGTTTGCCCCCCCATTTTCTTTAACGAACGATAACTTTTTCTGAAAATAACAAGTGCCCCGATCCCGGCCGAAACGACTCGAATTACACTTCGAGACCCGCCGACATGATCGCAACGATGCACAGAGCACCCTCGTAAATTTTCGGGACGTTGTATTTTTTCACAACCAGGACCGAAACCCTAGGCCGAACAAAATGGTCGGATGCGAAGTGAAATTTTTTCGCTCGAAATTTTACAAATATGTGCAGAACTTCTAGGAAATTATATCGGCAGGTGACACGAAGTGATTCGAGTTCGTTTGCCCCCCCATTTTCTTTAACGAACGATAACTTTTTCTGAAAATAACAAGTGCCCCGATCCCGGCCGAAACGACTCGAATTACACTTCGAGACCCGCCGACATGATCGCAACGATGCACAGTGCACCCTCGTAAATTTTCGGGACGTTGTATTTTTTCACAACCAGGACCGAAACCCTAGGCCGAACAAAATGGTCGGATGCGAAGTGAAATTTTTTCGCTCGAAATTTTACGAGCATGTGCGGAACTTCTAGGCAATCATATCGGCAGGTGACACGAAGTGATTGGAGTTCGTTTGCCCCCCCATTTTCTTTAACGAACGATAACTTTTTCTGAAAATAACAAGTGCCCCGATCCCGGCCGAAACGACTCGAATTACACTTCGAGACCCGCCGACATGATCGCAACGATGCACAGTGCACCCTCGTAAATTTTCGGGACGTTGTATTTTTTCACAACCAGGACCGAAACCCTAGGCCGAACAAAATGGTCGGATGCGAAGTGAAATTTTTTTGCTCGAAATTTTACGAGCATGTGCGGAACTTCTAGGCAATCATATCGGCAGGTGACACGAAGTGATTGGAGTTCGTTTGCCCCCCCATTTTCTTTAACGAACGATAACTTTTTCTGAAAATAACAAGTGCCCCGATCCCGGCCGAAACGACTCGAATTACACTTCGAGACCCCCCGACATGATCGCCACGATGCACAGAGCACCCTTGTAAATTTTCGGGACGTTGTATTTTTTCACAACCAGGACCGAAACCCTAGGCCGAACAAAATGGTCGGATGCGAAGTGAAATTTTTTCGCTCGAAATTTTAGAGCATGTGCGGAACTTCTAGGCAATCATATCGGCAGGTGACACGAAGTGATTGGAGTTCGTTTGCCCCCCCATTTTCTTTAACGAACGATAACTTTTTCTGAAAATAACAAGTGCCCCGATCCCGGCCGAAACGACTCGAATTACACTTCGAGACCCGCCGACATGATCGCAACGATGCACAGAGCACCCTCGTAAATTTTCGGGACGTTGTATTTTTTCACAACCAGGACCGAAACCCTAGGCCGAACAAAATGGTCGGATGCGAAGTGAAATTTTTTCGCTCGAAATTTTACGAGCATGTGCGGAACTTCTAGGCAATCATATCGGCAGGTGACACGAAGTGATTGGAGTTCGTTTGCCCCCCCATTTTCTTTAACGAACGATAACTTTTTCTGAAAATAACAAGTGCCCCGATCCCGGCCGAAACGACTCGAATTACACTTCGAGACCCCCCGACATGATCGCCACGATGCACAGAGCACCCTCGTAAATTTTCGGGACGTTGTATTTTTTCACAACCAGGACCGAAACCCTAGGCCGAACAAAATGGTCGGATGCGAAGTGAAATTTTTTCGCTCGAAATTTTGCGAGCATGTGCGGAACTTCTAGGCAATCATATCGGCAGGTGACACGAAGTGATTCGAGTTCGTTTGCCCCCCCATTTTCGTTAAGGAACGATAACTTTTTCTGAAAATAACAAGTGCCCCGATCCCGGCCGAAACGACTCGAATTACACTTCGAGACCCCCCGACATGATCGCCACGATGCACAGAGCACCCTCGTAAATTTTCGGGAAGTTGTATTTTTTCACAACCAGGACCGAAACCCTAGGCCGAACAAAATGGTCGGATGCGAAGTGAAATTTTTTCGCTCGAAATTTTACGAGCATGTGCGGAACTTCTAGGCAATCATATCGGCAGGTGACACGAAGTGATTGGAGTTCGTTTGCCCCCCCATTTTCTTTAACGAACGATAACTTTTTCTGAAAATAACAAGTGCCCCGATCCCGGCCGAAACGACTCGAATTACACTTCGAGACCCCCCGACATGATCGCCACGATGCACAGAGCACCCTCGTAAATTTTCGGGACGTTGTATTTTTTCACAACCAGGACCGAAACCCTAGGCCGAACAAAATGGTCGGATGCGAAGTGAAATTTTTTCGCTCGAAATTTTACGAGCATGTGCGGAACTTCTAGGCAATCATATCGGCAGGTGACACGAAGTGATTGGAGTTCGTTTGCCCCCCCATTTTCTTTAACGAACGATAACTTTTTCTGAAAATAACAAGTGCCCCGATCCCGGCCGAAACGACTCGAATTACACTTCGAGACCCGCCGACATGATCGCAACGATGCACAGTGCACCCTCGTAAATTTTCGGGACGTTGTATTTTTTCACAACCAGGACCGAAACCCTAGGCCGAACAAAATGGTCGGATGCGAAGTGAAATTTTTTCGCTCGAAATTTTACGAGCATGTGCGGAACTTCTAGGCAATCATATCGGCAGGTGACACGAAGTGATTGGAGTTCGTTTGCCCCCCCATTTTCTTTAACGAACGATAACTTTTTCTGAAAATAACAAGTGCCCCGATCCCGGCCGAAACGACTCGAATTACACTTCGAGACCCGCCGACATGATCGCAACGATGCACAGTGCACCCTCGTAAATTTTCGGGACGTTGTATTTTTTCACAACCAGGACCGAAACCCTAGGCCGAACAAAATGGTCGGATGCGAAGTGAAATTTTTTCGCTCGAAATTTTACGAGCATGTGCGGAACTTCTAGGCAATCATATCGGCAGGTGACACGAAGTGATTGGAGTTCGTTTGCCCCCCCATTTTCTTTAACGAACGATAACTTTTTCTGAAAATAACAAGTGCCCCGATCCCGGCCGAAACGACTCGAATTACACTTCGAGACCCCCCGACATGATCGCCACGATGCACAGAGCACCCTCGTAAATTTTCGGGACGTTGTATTTTTTCACAACCAGGACCGAAACCCTAGGCCGAACAAAATGGTCGGATGCGAAGTGAAATTTTTTCGCTCGAAATTTTACGAGCATGTGCGGAACTTCTAGGCAATCATATCGGCAGGTGACACGAAGTGATTGGAGTTCGTTTGCCCCCCCATTTTCTTTAACGAACGATAACTTTTTCTGAAAATAACAAGTGCCCCGATCCCGGCCGAAACGACTCGAATTACACTTCGAGACCCGCCGACATAATCGCAACGATGCACAGAGCACCCTCGTAAATTTTCGGGACGTTGTATTTTTTCACAACCAGGACCGAAACCCTAGGCCGAACAAAATGGTCGGATGCGAAGTGAAATTTTTTCGCTCGAAATTTTACAAATATGTGCAGAACTTCTAGGAAATTATATCGGCAGCTGACACGAAGTGATTCGAGTTCGTTTGCCCCCCCATTTTCTTTAACGAACGATAACTTTTTCTGAAAATAACAAGTGCCCCGATCCCGGCCGAAACGACTCGAATTACACTTCGAGACCCGCCGACATGATCGCAACGATGCACAGTGAACCCTCGTAATTTTCGGGACGTTGTATTTTTTCACAACCAGGACCGAAACCCTAGGCCGAACAAAATGGTCGGATGCGAAGTGAAATTTTTTCGCTCGAAATTTTGCGAGCATGTGCGGAACTTCTAGGCAATCATATCGGCAGGTGACACGAAGTGATTGGAGTTCGTTTGCCCCCCCATTTTCTTTAACGAACGTTAACTTTTTCTGAAAATAACAAGTGCCCCGATCCCGGCCGAAACGACTCGAATTACACTTCGAGACCCCCCGACATGATCGCCACGATGCACAGAGCACCCTCGTAAATTTTCGGGACGTTGTACTTTTTCACAACCAGGACCGAAACCCTAGGCCGAACAAAATGGTCGGATGCGAAGTGAAATTTTTTCGCTCGAAATTTTACGAGCATGTGCGGAACTTCTAGGCAATCATATCGGCAGGTGACACGAAGTGATTCGAGTTCGTTTGCCCCCCCATTTTCGTTAAGGAACGATAACTTTTTCTGAAAATAACAAGTGCCCCGATCCCGGCCGAAACGACTCGAATTACACTTCGAGACCCCCCGACATGATCGCCACGATGCACAGAGCACCCTCGTAAATTTTCGGGACGTTGTATTTTTTCACAACCAGGACCGAAACCCTAGGCCGAACAAAATGGTCGGATGCGAAGTGAAATTTTTTCGCTCGAAATTTTACGAGCATGTGCGGAACTTCTAGGCAATCATATCGGCAGGTGACACGAAGTGATTGGAGTTCGTTTGCCCCCCCATTTTCTTTAACGAACGATAACTTTTTCTGAAAATAACAAGTGCCCCGATCCCGGCCGAAACGACTCGAATTACACTTCGAGACCCCCCGACATGATCGCCACGATGCACAGAGCACCCTCGTAAATTTTCGGGACGTTGTATTTTTTCACAACCAGGACCGAAACCCTAGGCCGAACAAAATGGTCGGATGCGAAGTGAAATTTTTTCGTTCGAAATTTTACAAATATGTGCAGAACTTCTAGGCAATCATATCGGCAGGTGACACGAAGTGATTCGAGTTCGTTTGCCCCCCCATTTTCTTTAACGAACGATAACTTTTTCTGAAAATAACAAGTGCCCCGATCCCGGCCGAAACGACTCGAATTACACTTCGAGACCCCCCGACATGATCGCCACGATGCACAGAGCACCCTCGTAAATTTTCGGGACGTTGTATTTTTTAACAACCAGGACCGAGATCCTAGGCCGAATAAAATGGTCGGATGCGAAGTGAAATTTTTTCGCTCGAAATTTTACGAGCATGTGCGGAACTTCTAGGCAATCATATCGGCAGGTGACACGAAGTGATTGGAGTTCGTTTGCCCCCCCATTTTCTTTAACGAACGATAACTTTTTCTGAAAATAACAAGTGCCCCGATCCCGGCCGAAACGACTCCAATTACACTTCGAGACCCGCCGACATGATCGCAACGATGCACAGAGCACCCTCGTAAATTTTCGGGACGTTGTATTTTTTCACAACCAAGACCGAAACCCAAGGCCGAACAAAATGGTCGGATGCGAAGTGAAATTTTTTCGCTCGAAATTTTGCGAGCATGTGCGGAACTTCTAGGCAATCATATCGGCAGGTGACACGAAGTGATTCGAGTTCGTTTGCCCCCCCATTTTCTTTAACGAACGATAACTTTTTCTGAAAATAACAAGTGCCCCGATCCCGGCCGAAACGACTCGAATTACACTTCGAGACCCGCCGACATGATCGCAACGATGCACAGAGCACCCTCGTAAATTTTCGGGACGTTGTATTTTTTCACAACCAGGACCGAAACCCTAGGCCGAACAAAATGGTCGGATGCGAAGTGAAATTTTTTCGCTCGAAATTTTACAAATATGTGCAGAACTTCTAGGAAATTATATCGGCAGGTGACACGAAGTGATTCGAGTTCGGTTGCCCCCCCATTTTCTTTAACGAACGATAACTTTTTCTGAAAATAACAAGTGCCCCGATCCCGGCCAAAACGACTCGAATTACACTTCGAGACCCGCCGACATGATCGCAACGATGCACAGTGAACCCTCGTAATTTTCGGGACGTTGTATTTTTTCACAACCAGGACCGAAACCCTAGGCCGAACAAAATGGTCGGATGCGAAGTGAAATTTTTTCGCTCGAAATTTTGCGAGCATGTGCGGAACTTCTAGGCAATCATATCGGCAGGTGACACGAAGTGATTGGAGTTCGTTTGCCCCCCCATTTTCTTTAACGAACGATAACTTTTTCTGAAAATAACAAGTGCCCCGATCCCGGCCGAAACGACTCGAATTACACTTCGAGACCCCCCGACATGATCGCCACGATGCACAGAGCACCCTCGTAAATTTTCGGGACGTTGTATTTTTTCACAACCAGGACCGAAACCCTAGGCCGAACAAAATGGTCGGATGCGAAGTGAAATTTTTTCGCTCGAAATTTTACGAGCATGTGCGGAACTTCTAGGCAATCATATCGGCAGGTGACACGAAGTGATTGGAGTTCGTTTGCCCCCCCATTTTCTTTAACGAACGATAACTTTTTCTGAAAATAACAAGTGCCCCGATCCCGGCCGAAACGACTCGAATTACACTTCGAGACCCGCCGACATGATCGCAACGATGCACAGAGCACCCTCGTAAATTTTCGGGACGTTGTATTTTTTCACAACCAGGACCGAAACCCTAGGCCGAACAAAATGGTCGGATGCGAAGTGAAATTTTTTCGCTCGAAATTTTACAAATATGTGCAGAACTTCTAGGAAATTATATCGGCAGGTGACACGAAGTGATTCGAGTTCGGTTGCCCCCCCATTTTCTTTAACGAACGATAACTTTTTCTGAAAATAACAAGTGCCCCGATCCCGGCCAAAACGACTCGAATTACACTTCGAGACCCGCCGACATGATCGCAACGATGCACAGTGAACCCTCGTAATTTTCGGGACGTTGTATTTTTTCACAACCAGGACCGAAACCCTAGGCCGAACAAAATGGTCGGATGCGAAGTGAAATTTTTTCGCTCGAAATTTTGCGAGCATGTGCGGAACTTCTAGGCAATCATATCGGCAGGTGACACGAAGTGATTGGAGTTCGTTTGCCCCCCCATTTTCTTTAACGAACGATAACTTTTTCTGAAAATAACAAGTGCCCCGATCCCGGCCGAAACGACTCGAATTACACTTCGAGACCCCCCGACATGATCGCCACGATGCACAGAGCACCCTCGTAAATTTTCGGGACGTTGTATTTTTTCACAACCAGGACCGAAACCCTAGGCCGAACAAAATGGTCGGATGCGAAGTGAAATTTTTTCGCTCGAAATTTTACGAGCATGTGCGGAACTTCTAGGCAATCATATCGGCAGGTGACACGAAGTGATTGGAGTTCGTTTGCCCCCCCATTTTCTTTAACGAACGATAACTTTTTCTGAAAATAACAAGTGCCCCGATCCCGGCCGAAACGACTCGAATTACACTTCGAGACCCGCCGACATGATCGCAACGATGCACAGAGCACCCTCGTAAATTTTCGGGACGTTGTATTTTTTCACAACCAGGACCGAAACCCTAGGCCGAACAAAATGGTCGGATGCGAAGTGAAATTTTTTCGCTCGAAATTTTACAAATATGTGCAGAACTTCTAGGAAATTATATCGGCAGGTGACACGAAGTGATTCGAGTTCGGTTGCCCCCCCATTTTCTTTAACGAACGATAACTTTTTCTGAAAATAACAAGTGCCCCGATCCCGGCCAAAACGACTCGAATTACACTTCGAGACCCGCCGACATGATCGCAACGATGCACAGTGAACCCTCGTAATTTTCGGGACGTTGTATTTTTTCACAACCAGGACCGAAACCCTAGGCCGAACAAAATGGTCGGATGCGAAGTGAAATTTTTTCGCTCGAAATTTTGCGAGCATGTGCGGAACTTCTAGGCAATCATATCGGCAGGTGACACGAAGTGATTGGAGTTCGTTTGCCCCCCCATTTTCTTTAACGAACGATAACTTTTTCTGAAAATAACAAGTGCCCCGATCCCGGCCGAAACGACTCGAATTACACTTCGAGACCCCCCGACATGATCGCAACGATGCACAGAGCACCCTCGTAAATTTTCGGGACGTTGTATTTTTTCACAACCAGGACCGAAACCCTTGGCCGAACAAAATGGTCGGATGCGAAGTGAAATTTTTTCGCTCGAAATTTTACGAGCATGTGCGGAACTTCTAGGCAATCATATCGGCAGGTGACACGAAGTGATTGGAGTTCGTTTGCCCCCCCATTTTCTTTAACGAACGATAACTTTTTCTGAAAATAACAAGTGCCCCGATCCCGGCCGAAACGACTCGAATTACACTTCGAGACCCGCCGACATGATCGCAACGATGCACAGTGCACCCTCGTAAATTTTCGGGACGTTGTATTTTTTCACAACCAGGACCGAAACCCTAGGCCGAACAAAATGGTCGGATGCGAAGTGAAATTTTTTCGCTCGAAATTTTGCGAGCATGTGCGGAACTTCTAGGCAATCATATCGGCAGGTGACACGAAGTGATTCGAGTTCGTTTGCCCCCCCATTTTCGTTAAGGAACGATAACTTTTTCTGAAAATAACAAGTGCCCCGATCCCGGCCGAAACGACTCGAATTACACTTCGAGACCCCCCGACATGATCGCCACGATGCACAGAGCACCCTCGTAAATTTTCGGGAAGTGGTATTTTTTCACAACCAGGACCGAAACCCTAGGCCGAACAAAATGGTCGGATGCGAAGTGAAATTTTTTCGCTCGAAATTTTACGAGCATGTGCGGAACTTCTAGGCAATCATATCGGCAGCTGACACGAAGTGATTCGAGTTCGTTTGCCCCCCCATTTTCTTTAACGAACGATAACTTTTTCTGAAAATAACAAGTGCCCCGATCCCGGCCGAGAGGACTCGAATTACACTTCGAGACCCGCCGACATGATCGCAACGATGCACAGTGAACCCTCGTAATTTTCGGGACGTTGTATTTTTTCACAACCAGGACCGAAACCCTAGGCCGAACAAAATGGTCGGATGCGAAGTGAAATTTTTTCGCTCGAAATTTTGCGAGCATGTGCGGAACTTCTAGGCAATCATATCGGCAGGTGACACGAAGTGATTGGAGTTCGTTTGCCCCCCCATTTTCTTTAACGAACGATAACTTTTTCTGAAAATAACAAGTGCCCCGATCCCGGCCGAAACGACTCGAATTACACTTCGAGACCCCCCGACATGATCGCCACGATGCACAGAGTACCCTCGTAAATTTTCGGGACGTTGTATTTTTTCACAACCAGGACCGAAACCCTAGGCCGAACAAAATGGTCGGATGCGAAGTGAAATTTTTTCGCTCGAAATTTTACGAGCATGTGCGGAACTTCTAGGCAATCATATCGGCAGGTGACACGAAGTGATTCGAGTTCGTTTGCCCCCCCATTTTCGTTAAGGAACGATAACTTTTTCTGAAAATAACAAGTGCCCCGATCCCGGCCGAAACGACTCGAATTACACTTCGAGACCCCCCGACATGATCGCCACGATGCACAGAGCACCCTCGTAAATTTTCGGGAAGTTGTATTTTTTCACAACCAGGACCGAAACCCTAGGCCGAACAAAATGGTCGGATGCGAAGTGAAATTTTTTCGCTCGAAATTTTACGAGCATGTGCGGAACTTCTAGGCAATCATATCGGCAGGTGACACGAAGTGATTGGAGTTCGTTTGCCCCCCCATTTTCTTTAACGAACGATAACTTTTTCTGAAAATAACAAGTGCCCCGATCCCGGCCGAAACGACTCGAATTACACTTCGAGACCCGCCGACATGATCGCAACGATGCACAGTGCACCCTCGTAAATTTTCGGGACGTTGTATTTTTTCACAACCAGGACCGAAACCCTAGGCCGAACAAAATGGTCGGATGCGAAGTGAAATTTTTTCGCTCGAAATTTTACGAGCATGTGCGGAACTTCTAGGCAATCATATCGGCAGGTGACACGAAGTGATTGGAGTTCGTTTGCCCCCCCATTTTCTTTAACGAACGATAACTTTTTCTGAAAATAACAAGTGCCCCGATCCCGGCCGAAACGACTCGAATTACACTTCGAGACCCCCCGACATGATCGCCACAATGCACAGAGCACCCTCGTAAATTTTCGGGACGTTGTATTTTTTCACAACCAGGACCGAAACCCTAGGCCGAACAAAATGGTCGGATGCGAAGTGAAATTTTTTCGCTCGAAATTTTGCGAGCATGTGCGGAACTTCTAGGCAATCATATCGGCAGGTGACACGAAGTGATTCGAGTTCGTTTGCCCCCCCATTTTCGTTAAGGAACGATAACTTTTTCTGAAAATAACAAGTGCCCCGATCCCGGCCGAAACGACTCGAATTACACTTCGAGACCCCCCGACATGATCGCCACGATGCACAGAGCACCCTCGTAAATTTTCGGGAAGTTGTATTTTTTCACAACCAGGACCGAAACCCTAGGCCGAACAAAATGGTCGGATGCGAAGTGAAATTTTTTCGCTCGAAATTTTACGAGCATGTGCGGAACTTCTAGGCAATCATATCGGCAGGTGACACGAAGTGATTGGAGTTCGTTTGCCCCCCCCATTTTCTTTAACGAACGATAACTTTTTCTTAAAATAACAAGTGCCCCGATCCCGGCCGAAACGACTCGAATTACACTTCGAGACCCGCCGACATGATCGCAACGATGCACAGAGCACCCTCGTAAATTTTCGGGACGTTGTATTTTTTCACAACCAGGACCGAAACCCTAGGCCGAACAAAATGGTCGGTTGCGAAGTGAAATTTTTTCGCTCGAAATTTTACAAATATGTGCTGAACTTCTAGGAAATTATATCGGCAGGTGACACGAAGTGATTCGAGTTCGTTTGCCCCCCCATTTTCTTTAACGAACGATAACTTTTTCTGAAAGTAACAAGTGCCCCGATCCCGGCCGAAACGACTCGAATTACACTTCGAGACCCGCCGACATGATCGCAACGATGCACAGTGCACCCTCGTAAATTTTCGGGACGTTGTATTTTTTCACAACCAGGACCGAAACCCTAGGCCGAACAAAATGGTCGGATGCGAAGTGAAATTTTTTCGCTCGAAATTTTGCGAGCATGTGCGGAACTTCTAGGCAATCATATCGGCAGGTGACACGAAGTGATTCGAGTTCGTTTGCCCCCCCATTTTCTTTAACGAACGATAACTTTTTCTGAAAATAACAAGTGCCCCGATCCCGGCCGAAACGACTCGAATTACACTTCGAGACCCCCCGACATGATCGCCACAATGCACAGAGCACCCTCGTAAATTTTCGGGACGTTGTATTTTTTCACAACCAGGACCGAAACCCTAGGCCGAACAAAATGGTCGGATGCGAAGTGAAATTTTTTCGCTCGAAATTTTGCGAGCATGTGCGGAACTTCTAGGCAATCATATCGGCAGGTGACACGAAGTGATTCGAGTTCGTTTGCCCCCCCATTTTCGTTAAGGAACGATAACTTTTTCTGAAAATAACAAGTGCCCCGATCCCGGCCGAAACGACTCGAATTACACTTCGAGACCCCCCGACATGATCGCCACGATGCACAGAGCACCCTCGTAAATTTTCGGGAAGTTGTATTTTTTCACAACCAGGACCGAAACCCTAGGCCGAACAAAATGGTCGGATGCGAAGTGAAATTTTTTCGCTCGAAATTTTACGAGCATGTGCGGAACTTCTAGGCAATCATATCGGCAGGTGACACGAAGTGATTGGAGTTCGTTTGCCCCCCCATTTTCTTTAACGAACGATAACTTTTTCTTAAAATAACAAGTGCCCCGATCCCGGCCGAAACGACTCGAATTACACTTCGAGACCCGCCGACATGATCGCAACGATGCACAGAGCACCCTCGTAAATTTTCGGGACGTTGTATTTTTTCACAACCAGGACCGAAACCCTAGGCCGAACAAAATGGTCGGTTGCGAAGTGAAATTTTTTCGCTCGAAATTTTACAAATATGTGCTGAACTTCTAGGAAATTATATCGGCAGGTGACACGAAGTGATTCGAGTTCGTTTGCCCCCCCATTTTCTTTAACGAACGATAACTTTTTCTGAAAGTAACAAGTGCCCCGATCCCGGCCGAAACGACTCGAATTACACTTCGAGACCCGCCGACATGATCGCAACGATGCACAGTGCATCCTCGTAAATTTTCGGGACGTTGTATTTTTTCACAACCAGGACCGAAACCCTAGGCCGAACAAAATGGTCGGATGCGAAGTGAAATTTTTTCGCTCGAAATTTTGCGAGCATGTGCGGAACTTCTAGGCAATCATATCGGCAGGTGACACGAAGTGATTCGAGTTCGTTTGCCCCCCCATTTTCTTTAACGAACGATAACTTTTTCTGAAAATAACAAGTGCCCCGATCCCGGCCGAAACGACTCGAATTACACTTCGAGACCCCCCGACATGATCGCCACGATGCACAGAGCACCCTCGTAAATTTTCGGGACGTTGTATTTTTTCACAACCAGGACCGAAACCCTAGGCCGAACAAAATGGTCGGATGCGAAGTGAAATTTTTTCGCTCGAAATTTTACGAGCATGTGCGGAACTTCTAGGCAATCATATCGGCAGGTGACACGAAGTGATTGGAGTTCGTTTGCCCCCCCATTTTCTTTAACGAACGATAACTTTTTCTGAAAATAACAAGTGCCCCGATCCCGGCCGAAACGACTCGAATTACACTTCGAGACCCGCCGACATGATCGCAACGATGCACAGAGCACCCTCGTAAATTTTCGGGACGTTGTATTTTTTCACAACCAGGACCGAAACCCTAGGCCGAACAAAATGGTCGGATGCGAAGTGAAATTTTTTCGCTCGAAATTTTACAAATATGTGCAGAACTTCTAGGAAATTATATCGGCAGGTGACACGAAGTGATTCGAGTTCGTTTGCCCCCCCATTTTCTTTAACGAACGATAACTTTTTCTGAAAATAACAAGTGCCCCGATCCCGGCCGAAACGACTCGAATTACACTTCGAGACCCGCCGACATGATCGCAACGATGCACAGTGCACCCTCGTAAATTTTCGGGACGTTGTATTTTTTCACAACCAGGACCGAAACCCTAGGCCGAACAAAATGGTCGGATGCGAAGTGAAATTTTTTCGCTCGAAATTTTACGAGCATGTGCGGAACTTCTAGGCAATCATATCGGCAGGTGACACGAAGTGATTGGAGTTCGTTTGCCCCCCCATTTTCTTTAACGAACGATAACTTTTTCTGAAAATAACAAGTGCCCCGATCCCGGCCGAAACGACTCGAATTACACTTCGAGACCCGCCGACATGATCGCAACGATGCACAGTGCACCCTCGTAAATTTTCGGGACGTTGTATTTTTTCACAACCAGGACCGAAACCCTAGGCCGAACAAAATGGTCGGATGCGAAGTGAAATTTTTTCGCTCGAAATTTTACGAGCATGTGCGGAACTTCTAGGCAATCATATCGGCAGGTGACACGAAGTGATTGGAGTTCGTTTGCCCCCCCATTTTCTTTAACGAACGATAACTTTTTCTGAAAATAACAAGTGCCCCGATCCCGGCCGAAACGACTCGAATTACACTTCGAGACCCCCCGACATGATCGCCACAATGCACAGAGCACCCTCGTAAATTTTCGGGACGTTGTATTTTTTCACAACCAGGACCGAAACCCTAGGCCGAACAAAATGGTCGGATGCGAAGTGAAATTTTTTCGCTCGAAATTTTGCGAGCATGTGCGGAACTTCTAGGCAATCATATCGGCAGGTGACACGAAGTGATTCGAGTTCGTTTGCCCCCCCATTTTCGTTAAGGAACGATAACTTTTTCTGAAAATAACAAGTGCCCCGATCCCGGCCGAAACGACTCGAATTACACTTCGAGACCCCCCGACATGATCGCCACGATGCACAGAGCACCCTCGTAAATTTTCGGGAAGTTGTATTTTTTCACAACCAGGACCGAAACCCTAGGCCGAACAAAATGGTCGGATGCGAAGTGAAATTTTTTCGCTCGAAATTTTACGAGCATGTGCGGAACTTCTAGGCAATCATATCGGCAGGTGACACGAAGTGATTCGAGTTCGTTTGCCCCCCCATTTTCGTTAAGGAACGATAACTTTTTCTGAAAATAACAAGTGCCCCGATCCCGGCCGAAACGACTCGAATTACACTTCGAGACCCCCCGACATGATCGCCACGATGCACAGAGCACCCTCGTAAATTTTCGGGAAGTTGTATTTTTTCACAACCAGGACCGAAACCCTAGGCCGAACAAAATGGTCGGATGCGAAGTGAAATTTTTTCGCTCGAAATTTTACGAGCATGTGCGGAACTTCTAGGCAATCATATCGGCAGGTGACACGAAGTGATTGGAGTTCGTTTGCCCCCCCATTTTCTTTAACGAACGATAACTTTTTCTTAAAATAACAAGTGCCCCGATCCCGGCCGAAACGACTCGAATTACACTTCGAGACCCGCCGACATGATCGCAACGATGCACAGAGCACCCTCGTAAATTTTCGGGACGTTGTATTTTTTCACAACCAGGACCGAAACCCTAGGCCGAACAAAATGGTCGGATGCGAAGTGAAATTTTTTCGCTCGAAATTTTACAAATATGTGCTGAACTTCTAGGAAATTATATCGGCAGGTGACACGAAGTGATTCGAGTTCGTTTGCCCCCCCATTTTCTTTAACGAACGATAACTTTTTCTGAAAGTAACAAGTGCCCCGATCCCGGCCGAAACGACTCGAATTACACTTCGAGACCCGCCGACATGATCGCAACGATGCACAGTGCACCCTCGTAAATTTTCGGGACGTTGTATTTTTTCACAACCAGGACCGAAACCCTAGGCCGAACAAAATGGTCGGATGCGAAGTGAAATTTTTTCGCTCGAAATTTTGCGAGCATGTGCGGAACTTCTAGGCAATCATATCGGCAGGTGACACGAAGTGATTCGAGTTCGTTTGCCCCCCCATTTTCGTTAAGGAACGATAACTTTTTCTGAAAATAACAAGTGCCCCGATCCCGGCCGAAACGACTCGAATTACACTACGAGACCCGCCGACATGATCGCAACGATGCACAGAGCACCCTCGTAAATTTTCGGGACGTTGTATTTTTTCACAACCAGGACCGAAACCCTAGGCCGAACAAAATGGTCGGATGCGAAGTGAAATTTTTTCGCTCGAAATTTTACGAGCATGTGCGGAACTTCTAGGCAATCATATCGGCAGGTGACACGAAGTGATTGGAGTTCGTTTGCCCCCCCATTTTCTTTAACGAACGATAACTTTTTCTGAAAATAACAAGTGCCCCGATCCCGGCCGAAACGACTCGAATTACACTTCGAGACCCCCCGACATGATCGCCACGATGCACAGAGCACCCTCGTAAATTTTCGGGACGTTGTATTTTTTCACAACCAGGACCGAAACCCTAGGCCGAACAAAATGGTCGGATGCGAAGTGAAATTTTTTCGCTCGAAATTTTACGAGCATGTGCGGAACTTCTAGGCAATCATATCGGCAGGTGACACGAAGTGATTGGAGTTCGTTTGCCCCCCCATTTTCTTTAACGAACGATAACTTTTTCTGAAAATAACAAGTGCCCCGATCCCGGCCGAAACGACTCGAATTACACTTCGAGACCCGCCGACATGATCGCAACGATGCACAGAGCACCCTCGTAAATTTTCGGGACGTTGTATTTTTTCACAACCAGGACCGAAACCCTAAGCCGAACAAAATGGTCGGATGCGAAGTGAAATTTTTTCGCTCGAAATTTTACAAATATGTGCAGAACTTCTAGGAAATTATATCGGCAGGTGACACGAAGTGATTGGAGTTCGTTTGCCCCCCCATTTTCTTTAACGAACGATAACTTTTTCTGAAAATAACAAGTGCCCCGATCCCGGCCGAAACGACTCGAATTACACTTCGAGACCCGCCGACATGATCGCAACGATGCACAGTGCACCCTCGTAAATTTTCGGGACGTTGTATTTTTTCACAACCAGGACCGAAACCCTAGGTCGAACAAAATGGTCGGATGCGAAGTGAAATTTTTTCGCTCGAAATTTTACGAGCATGTGCGGAACTTCTAGGCAATCATATCGGCAGGTGACACGAAGTGATTGGAGTTCGTTTGCCCCCCCATTTTCTTTAACGAACGATAACTTTTTCTGAAAATAACAAGTGCCCCGATCCCGGCCGAAACGACTCGAATTACACTTCGAGACCCGCCGACATGATCGCAACGATGCACAGAGCACCCTCGTAAATTTTCGGGACGTTGTATTTTTTCACAACCAGGACCGAAACCCTAGGCCGAACAAAATGGTCGGATGCGAAGTGAAATTTTTTCGCTCGAAATTTTACAAATATGTGCAGAACTTCTAGGAAATTATATCGGCAGGTGACACGAAGTGATTCGAGTTCGTTTGCCCCCCCATTTTCTTTAACGAACGATAACTTTTTCTGAAAATAACAAGTGCCCCGATCCCGGCCGAAACGACTCGAATTACACTTCGAGACCCCCCGACATGATCGCCACAATGCACAGAGCACCCTCGTAAATTTTCGGGACGTTGTATTTTTTCACAACCAGGACCGAAACCCTAGGCCGAACAAAATGGTCGGATGCGAAGTGAAATTTTTTCGCTCGAAATTTTGCGAGCATGTGCGGAACTTCTAGGCAATCATATCGGCAGGTGACACGAAGTGATTCGAGTTCGTTTGCCCCCCCATTTTCGTTAAGGAACGATAACTTTTTCTGAAAATAACAAGTGCCCCGATCCCGGCCGAAACGACTCGAATTACACTACGAGACCCGCCGACATGATCGCAACGATGCACAGAGCACCCTCGTAAATTTTCGGGACGTTGTATTTTTTCACAACCAGGACCGAAACCCTAGGCCGAACAAAATGGTCGGATGCGAAGTGAAATTTTTTCGCTCGAAATTTTACAAATATGTGCAGAACTTCTAGGAAATTATATCGGCAGGTGACACGAAGTGATTCGAGTTCGTTTGCCCCCCCATTTTCTTTAACGAACGATAACTTTTTCTGAAAATAACAAGTGCCCCGATCCCGGCCGAAACGACTCGAATTACACTTCGAGACCCGCCGACATGATCGCAACGATGCACAGTGCACCCTCGTAAATTTTCGGGACGTTGTATTTTTTCACAACCAGGACCGAAACCCTAGGCCGAACAAAATGGTCGGATGCGAAGTGAAATTTTTTCGCTCGAAATTTTACGAGCATGTGCGGAACTTCTAGGCAATCATATCGGCAGGTGACACGAAGTGATTGGAGTTCGTTTGCCCCCCCATTTTCTTTAACGAACGATAACTTTTTCTGAAAATAACAAGTGCCCCGATCCCGGCCGAAACGACTCGAATTACACTTCGAGACCCGCCGACATGATCGCAACGATGCACAGTGCACCCTCGTAAATTTTCGGGACGTTGTATTTTTTCACAACCAGGACCGAAACCCTAGGTCGAACAAAATGGTCGGATGCGAAGTGAAATTTTTTCGCTCGAAATTTTACGAGCATGTGCGGAACTTCTAGGCAATCATATCGGCAGGTGACACGAAGTGATTGGAGTTCGTTTGCCCCCCCATTTTCTTTAACGAACGATAACTTTTTCTGAAAATAACAAGTGCCCCGATCCCGGCCGAAACGACTCGAATTACACTTCGAGACCCGCCGACATGATCGCAACGATGCACAGAGCACCCTCGTAAATTTTCGGGACGTTGTATTTTTTCACAACCAGGACCGAAACCCTAGGCCGAACAAAATGGTCGGATGCGAAGTGAAATTTTTTCGCTCGAAATTTTACAAATATGTGCAGAACTTCTAGGAAATTATATCGGCAGGTGACACGAAGTGATTCGAGTTCGTTTGCCCCTCCATTTTCTTTAACGAACGATAACTTTTTCTGAAAATAACAAGTGCCCCGATCCCGGCCGAAACGACTCGAATTACACTTCGAGACCCCCCGACATGATCGCCACAATGCACAGAGCACCCTCGTAAATTTTCGGGACGTTGTATTTTTTCACAACCAGGACCGAAACCCTAGGCCGAACAAAATGGTCGGATGCGAAGTGAAATTTTTTCGCTCGAAATTTTGCGAGCATGTGCGGAACTTCTAGGCAATCATATCGGCAGGTGACACGAAGTGATTCGAGTTCGTTTGCCCCCCCATTTTCGTTAAGGAACGATAACTTTTTCTGAAAATAACAAGTGCCCCGATCCCGGCCGAAACGACTCGAATTACACTACGAGACCCGCCGACATGATCGCAACGATGCACAGAGCACCCTCGTAAATTTTCGGGACGTTGTATTTTTTCACAACCAGGACCGAAACCCTAGGCCGAACAAAATGGTCGGATGCGAAGTGAAATTTTTTCGCTCGAAATTTTACAAATATGTGCAGAACTTCTAGGAAATTATATCGGCAGGTGACACGAAGTGATTCGAGTTCGTTTGCCCCCCCATTTTCTTTAACGAACGATAACTTTTTCTGAAAATAACAAGTGCCCCGATCCCGGCCGAAACGACTCGAATTACACTTCGAGACCCCCCGACATGATCGCCACAATGCACAGAGCACCCTCGTAAATTTTCGGGACGTTGTATTTTTTCACAACCAGGACCGAAACCCTAGGCCGAACAAAATGGTCGGATGCGAAGTGAAATTTTTTCGCTCGAAATTTTGCGAGCATGTGCGGAACTTCTAGGCAATCATATCGGCAGGTGACACGAAGTGATTCGAGTTCGTTTGCCCCCCCATTTTCGTTAAGGAACGATAACTTTTTCTGAAAATAACAAGTGCCCCGATCCCGGCCGAAACGACTCGAATTACACTACGAGACCCGCCGACATGATCGCAACGATGCACAGAGCACCCTCGTAAATTTTCGGGACGTTGTATTTTTTCACAACCAGGACCGAAACCCTAGGCCGAACAAAATGGTCGGATGCGAAGTGAAATTTTTTCGCTCGAAATTTTACAAATATGTGCAGAACTTCTAGGAAATTATATCGGCAGGTGACACGAAGTGATTCGAGTTCGTTTGCCCCCCCATTTTCTTTAACGAACGATAACTTTTTCTGAAAATAACAAGTGCCCCGATCCCGGCCGAAACGACTCGAATTACACTTCGAGACCCGCCGACATGATCGCAACGATGCACAGTGCAACCTCGTAAATTTTCGGGACGTTGTATTTTTTCACAACCAGGACCGAAACCCTAGGCCGAACAAAATGGTCGGATGCGAAGTGAAATTTTTTCGCTCGAAATTTTACGAGCATGTGCGGAACTTCTAGGCAATCATATCGGCAGGTGACACGAAGTGATTGGAGTTCGTTTGCCCCCCCATTTTCTTTAACGAACGATAACTTTTTCTGAAAATAACAAGTGCCCCGATCCCGGCCGAAACGACTCGAATTACACTTCGAGACCCGCCGACATGATCGCAACGATGCACAGAGCACCCTCGTAAATTTTCGGGACGTTGTATTTTTTCACAACCAGGACCGAAACCCTAGGCCGAACAAAATGGTCGGATGCGAAGTGAAATTTTTTCGCTCGAAATTTTACAAATATGTGCAGAACTTCTAGGAAATTATATCGGCAGGTGACACGAAGTGATTCGAGTTCGTTTGCCCCTCCATTTTCTTTAACGAACGATAACTTTTTCTGAAAATAACAAGTGCCCCGATCCCGGCCGAAACGACTCGAATTACACTTCGAGACCCCCCGACATGATCGCCACAATGCACAGAGCACCCTCGTAAATTTTCGGGACGTTGTATTTTTTCACAACCAGGACCGAAACCCTAGGCCGAACAAAATGGTCGGATGCGAAGTGAAATTTTTTCGCTCGAAATTTTGCGAGCATGTGCGGAACTTCTAGGCAATCATATCGGCAGGTGACACGAAGTGATTCGAGTTCGTTTGCCCCCCCATTTTCGTTAAGGAACGATAACTTTTTCTGAAAATAACAAGTGCCCCGATCCCGGCCGAAACGACTCGAATTACACTACGAGACCCGCCGACATGATCGCAACGATGCACAGAGCACCCTCGTAAATTTTCGGGACGTTGTATTTTTTCACAACCAGGACCGAAACCCTAGGCCGAACAAAATGGTCGGATGCGAAGTGAAATTTTTTCGCTCGAAATTTTACAAATATGTGCAGAACTTCTAGGAAATTATATCGGCAGGTGACACGAAGTG
Source organism: Corylus avellana (assembly GCF_965113065.1). Taxonomy (NCBI): domain Eukaryota; kingdom Viridiplantae; phylum Streptophyta; class Magnoliopsida; order Fagales; family Betulaceae; genus Corylus; species Corylus avellana. The sequence continues at coordinate 12,124,913 of NC_142499.1, forward strand.
ATTCGAGTTCGTTTGCCCCCCCATTTTCTTTAACGAACGATAACTTTTTCTGAAAATAACAAGTGCCCCGATCCCGGCCGAAACGACTCGAATTACACTTCGAGACCCCCCGACATGATCGCCACAATGCACAGAGCACCCTCGTAAATTTTCGGGACGTTGTATTTTTTCACAACCAGGACCGAAACCCTAGGCCGAACAAAATGGTCGGATGCGAAGTGAAATTTTTTCGCTCGAAATTTTACAAATATGTGCAGAACTTCTAGGAAATTATATCGGCAGGTGACACGAAGTGATTCGAGTTCGTTTGCCCCTCCATTTTCTTTAACGAACGATAACTTTTTCTGAAAATAACAAGTGCCCCGATCCCGGCCGAAACGACTCGAATTACACTTCGAGACCCCCCGACATGATCGCCACAATGCACAGAGCACCCTCGTAAATTTTCGGGACGTTGTATTTTTTCACAACCAGGACCGAAACCCTAGGCCGAACAAAATGGTCGGATGCGAAGTGAAATTTTTTCGCTCGAAATTTTGCGAGCATGTGCGGAACTTCTAGGCAATCATATCGGCAGGTGACACGAAGTGATTCGAGTTCGTTTGCCCCCCCATTTTCGTTAAGGAACGATAACTTTTTCTGAAAATAACAAGTGCCCCGATCCCGGCCGAAACGACTCGAATTACACTACGAGACCCGCCGACATGATCGCAACGATGCACAGAGCACCCTCGTAAATTTTCGGGACGTTGTATTTTTTCACAACCAGGACCGAAACCCTAGGCCGAACAAAATGGTCGGATGCGAAGTGAAATTTTTTCGCTCGAAATTTTACAAATATGTGCAGAACTTCTAGGAAATTATATCGGCAGGTGACACGAAGTGATTCGAGTTCGTTTGCCCCCCCATTTTCTTTAACGAACGATAACTTTTTCTGAAAATAACAAGTGCCCCGATCCCGGCCGAAACGACTCGAATTACACTTCGAGACCCCCCGACATGATCGCCACAATGCACAGAGCACCCTCGTAAATTTTCGGGACGTTGTATTTTTTCACAACCAGGACCGAAACCCTAGGCCGAACAAAATGGTCGGATGCGAAGTGAAATTTTTTCGCTCGAAATTTTGCGAGCATGTGCGGAACTTCTAGGCAATCATATCGGCAGGTGACACGAAGTGATTCGAGTTCGTTTGCCCCCCCATTTTCGTTAAGGAACGATAACTTTTTCTGAAAATAACAAGTGCCCCGATCCCGGCCGAAACGACTCGAATTACACTACGAGACCCGCCGACATGATCGCAACGATGCACAGAGCACCCTCGTAAATTTTCGGGACGTTGTATTTTTTCACAACCAGGACCGAAACCCTAGGCCGAACAAAATGGTCGGATGCGAAGTGAAATTTTTTCGCTCGAAATTTTACAAATATGTGCAGAACTTCTAGGAAATTATATCGGCAGGTGACACGAAGTGATTCGAGTTCGTTTGCCCCCCCATTTTCTTTAACGAACGATAACTTTTTCTGAAAATAACAAGTGCCCCGATCCCGGCCGAAACGACTCGAATTACACTTCGAGACCCGCCGACATGATCGCAACGATGCACAGTGCAACCTCGTAAATTTTCGGGACGTTGTATTTTTTCACAACCAGGACCGAAACCCTAGGCCGAACAAAATGGTCGGATGCGAAGTGAAATTTTTTCGCTCGAAATTTTACGAGCATGTGCGGAACTTCTAGGCAATCATATCGGCAGGTGACACGAAGTGATTGGAGTTCGTTTGCCCCCCCATTTTCTTTAACGAACGATAACTTTTTCTGAAAATAACAAGTGCCCCGATCCCGGCCGAAACGACTCGAATTACACTTCGAGACCCGCCGACATGATCGCAACGATGCACAGAGCACCCTCGTAAATTTTCGGGACGTTGTATTTTTTCACAACCAGGACCGAAACCCTAGGCCGAACAAAATGGTCGGATGCGAAGTGAAATTTTTTCGCTCGAAATTTTACAAATATGTGCAGAACTTCTAGGAAATTATATCGGCAGGTGACACGAAGTGATTCGAGTTCGTTTGCCCCTCCATTTTCTTTAACGAACGATAACTTTTTCTGAAAATAACAAGTGCCCCGATCCCGGCCGAAACGACTCGAATTACACTTCGAGACCCCCCGACATGATCGCCACAATGCACAGAGCACCCTCGTAAATTTTCGGGACGTTGTATTTTTTCACAACCAGGACCGAAACCCTAGGCCGAACAAAATGGTCGGATGCGAAGTGAAATTTTTTCGCTCGAAATTTTGCGAGCATGTGCGGAACTTCTAGGCAATCATATCGGCAGGTGACACGAAGTGATTCGAGTTCGTTTGCCCCCCCATTTTCGTTAAGGAACGATAACTTTTTCTGAAAATAACAAGTGCCCCGATCCCGGCCGAAACGACTCGAATTACACTACGAGACCCGCCGACATGATCGCAACGATGCACAGAGCACCCTCGTAAATTTTCGGGACGTTGTATTTTTTCACAACCAGGACCGAAACCCTAGGCCGAACAAAATGGTCGGATGCGAAGTGAAATTTTTTCGCTCGAAATTTTACAAATATGTGCAGAACTTCTAGGAAATTATATCGGCAGGTGACACGAAGTGATTCGAGTTCGTTTGCCCCCCCATTTTCTTTAACGAACGATAACTTTTTCTGAAAATAACAAGTGCCCCGATCCCGGCCGAAACGACTCGAATTACACTTCGAGACCCCCCGACATGATCGCCACAATGCACAGAGCACCCTCGTAAATTTTCGGGACGTTGTATTTTTTCACAACCAGGACCGAAACCCTAGGCCGAACAAAATGGTCGGATGCGAAGTGAAATTTTTTCGCTCGAAATTTTGCGAGCATGTGCGGAACTTCTAGGCAATCATATCGGCAGGTGACACGAAGTGATTCGAGTTCGTTTGCCCCCCCATTTTCGTTAAGGAACGATAACTTTTTCTGAAAATAACAAGTGCCCCGATCCCGGCCGAAACGACTCGAATTACACTACGAGACCCGCCGACATGATCGCAACGATGCACAGAGCACCCTCGTAAATTTTCGGGACGTTGTATTTTTTCACAACCAGGACCGAAACCCTAGGCCGAACAAAATGGTCGGATGCGAAGTGAAATTTTTTCGCTCGAAATTTTACAAATATGTGCAGAACTTCTAGGAAATTATATCGGCAGGTGACACGAAGTGATTCGAGTTCGTTTGCCCCCCCATTTTCTTTAACGAACGATAACTTTTTCTGAAAATAACAAGTGCCCCGATCCCGGCCGAAACGACTCGAATTACACTTCGAGACCCGCCGACATGATCGCAACGATGCACAGTGCACCCTCGTAAATTTTCGGGACGTTGTATTTTTTCACAACCAGGACCGAAACCCTAGGCCGAACAAAATGGTCGGATGCGAAGTGAAATTTTTTCGCTCGAAATTTTACGAGCATGTGCGGAACTTCTAGGCAATCATATCGGCAGGTGACACGAAGTGATTGGAGTTCGTTTGCCCCCCCATTTTCTTTAACGAACGATAACTTTTTCTGAAAATAACAAGTGCCCCGATCCCGGCCGAAACGACTCGAATTACACTTCGAGACCCGCCGACATGATCGCAACGATGCACAGTGCACCCTCGTAAATTTTCGGGACGTTGTATTTTTTCACAACCAGGACCGAAACCCTAGGTCGAACAAAATGGTCGGATGCGAAGTGAAATTTTTTCGCTCGAAATTTTACGAGCATGTGCGGAACTTCTAGGCAATCATATCGGCAGGTGACACGAAGTGATTGGAGTTCGTTTGCCCCCCCATTTTCTTTAACGAACGATAACTTTTTCTGAAAATAACAAGTGCCCCGATCCCGGCCGAAACGACTCGAATTACACTTCGAGACCCGCCGACATGATCGCAACGATGCACAGAGCACCCTCGTAAATTTTCGGGACGTTGTATTTTTTCACAACCAGGACCGAAACCCTAGGCCGAACAAAATGGTCGGATGCGAAGTGAAATTTTTTCGCTCGAAATTTTACAAATATGTGCAGAACTTCTAGGAAATTATATCGGCAGGTGACACGAAGTGATTCGAGTTCGTTTGCCCCTCCATTTTCTTTAACGAACGATAACTTTTTCTGAAAATAACAAGTGCCCCGATCCCGGCCGAAACGACTCGAATTACACTTCGAGACCCCCCGACATGATCGCCACAATGCACAGAGCACCCTCGTAAATTTTCGGGACGTTGTATTTTTTCACAACCAGGACCGAAACCCTAGGCCGAACAAAATGGTCGGATGCGAAGTGAAATTTTTTCGCTCGAAATTTTGCGAGCATGTGCGGAACTTCTAGGCAATCATATCGGCAGGTGACACGAAGTGATTCGAGTTCGTTTGCCCCCCCATTTTCGTTAAGGAACGATAACTTTTTCTGAAAATAACAAGTGCCCCGATCCCGGCCGAAACGACTCGAATTACACTACGAGACCCGCCGACATGATCGCAACGATGCACAGAGCACCCTCGTAAATTTTCGGGACGTTGTATTTTTTCACAACCAGGACCGAAACCCTAGGCCGAACAAAATGGTCGGATGCGAAGTGAAATTTTTTCGCTCGAAATTTTACAAATATGTGCAGAACTTCTAGGAAATTATATCGGCAGGTGACACGAAGTGATTCGAGTTCGTTTGCCCCTCCATTTTCTTTAACGAACGATAACTTTTTCTGAAAATAACAAGTGCCCCGATCCCGGCCGAAACGACTCGAATTACACTTCGAGACCCCCCGACATGATCGCCACAATGCACAGAGCACCCTCGTAAATTTTCGGGACGTTGTATTTTTTCACAACCAGGACCGAAACCCTAGGCCGAACAAAATGGTCGGATGCGAAGTGAAATTTTTTCGCTCGAAATTTTGCGAGCATGTGCGGAACTTCTAGGCAATCATATCGGCAGGTGACACGAAGTGATTCGAGTTCGTTTGCCCCCCCATTTTCGTTAAGGAACGATAACTTTTTCTGAAAATAACAAGTGCCCCGATCCCGGCCGAAACGACTCGAATTACACTACGAGACCCGCCGACATGATCGCAACGATGCACAGAGCACCCTCGTAAATTTTCGGGACGTTGTATTTTTTCACAACCAGGACCGAAACCCTAGGCCGAACAAAATGGTCGGATGCGAAGTGAAATTTTTTCGCTCGAAATTTTACAAATATGTGCAGAACTTCTAGGAAATTATATCGGCAGGTGACACGAAGTGATTCGAGTTCGTTTGCCCCCCCATTTTCTTTAACGAACGATAACTTTTTCTGAAAATAACAAGTGCCCCGATCCCGGCCGAAACGACTCGAATTACACTTCGAGACCCCCCGACATGATCGCCACAATGCACAGAGCACCCTCGTAAATTTTCGGGACGTTGTATTTTTTCACAACCAGGACCGAAACCCTAGGCCGAACAAAATGGTCGGATGCGAAGTGAAATTTTTTCGCTCGAAATTTTGCGAGCATGTGCGGAACTTCTAGGCAATCATATCGGCAGGTGACACGAAGTGATTCGAGTTCGTTTGCCCCCCCATTTTCGTTAAGGAACGATAACTTTTTCTGAAAATAACAAGTGCCCCGATCCCGGCCGAAACGACTCGAATTACACTACGAGACCCGCCGACATGATCGCAACGATGCACAGAGCACCCTCGTAAATTTTCGGGACGTTGTATTTTTTCACAACCAGGACCGAAACCCTAGGCCGAACAAAATGGTCGGATGCGAAGTGAAATTTTTTCGCTCGAAATTTTACAAATATGTGCAGAACTTCTAGGAAATTATATCGGCAGGTGACACGAAGTGATTCGAGTTCGTTTGCCCCCCCATTTTCTTTAACGAACGATAACTTTTTCTGAAAATAACAAGTGCCCCGATCCCGGCCGAAACGACTCGAATTACACTTCGAGACCCGCCGACATGATCGCAACGATGCACAGTGCACCCTCGTAAATTTTCGGGACGTTGTATTTTTTCACAACCAGGACCGAAACCCTAGGCCGAACAAAATGGTCGGATGCGAAGTGAAATTTTTTCGCTCGAAATTTTACGAGCATGTGCGGAACTTCTAGGCAATCATATCGGCAGGTGACACGAAGTGATTGGAGTTCGTTTGCCCCCCCATTTTCTTTAACGAACGATAACTTTTTCTGAAAATAACAAGTGCCCCGATCCCGGCCGAAACGACTCGAATTACACTTCGAGACCCGCCGACATGATCGCAACGATGCACAGTGCACCCTCGTAAATTTTCGGGACGTTGTATTTTTTCACAACCAGGACCGAAACCCTAGGTCGAACAAAATGGTCGGATGCGAAGTGAAATTTTTTCGCTCGAAATTTTACGAGCATGTGCGGAACTTCTAGGCAATCATATCGGCAGGTGACACGAAGTGATTGGAGTTCGTTTGCCCCCCCATTTTCTTTAACGAACGATAACTTTTTCTGAAAATAACAAGTGCCCCGATCCCGGCCGAAACGACTCGAATTACACTTCGAGACCCGCCGACATGATCGCAACGATGCACAGAGCACCCTCGTAAATTTTCGGGACGTTGTATTTTTTCACAACCAGGACCGAAACCCTAGGCCGAACAAAATGGTCGGATGCGAAGTGAAATTTTTTCGCTCGAAATTTTACAAATATGTGCAGAACTTCTAGGAAATTATATCGGCAGGTGACACGAAGTGATTCGAGTTCGTTTGCCCCTCCATTTTCTTTAACGAACGATAACTTTTTCTGAAAATAACAAGTGCCCCGATCCCGGCCGAAACGACTCGAATTACACTTCGAGACCCCCCGACATGATCGCCACAATGCACAGAGCACCCTCGTAAATTTTCGGGACGTTGTATTTTTTCACAACCAGGACCGAAACCCTAGGCCGAACAAAATGGTCGGATGCGAAGTGAAATTTTTTCGCTCGAAATTTTGCGAGCATGTGCGGAACTTCTAGGCAATCATATCGGCAGGTGACACGAAGTGATTCGAGTTCGTTTGCCCCCCCATTTTCGTTAAGGAACGATAACTTTTTCTGAAAATAACAAGTGCCCCGATCCCGGCCGAAACGACTCGAATTACACTACGAGACCCGCCGACATGATCGCAACGATGCACAGAGCACCCTCGTAAATTTTCGGGACGTTGTATTTTTTCACAACCAGGACCGAAACCCTAGGCCGAACAAAATGGTCGGATGCGAAGTGAAATTTTTTCGCTCGAAATTTTACAAATATGTGCAGAACTTCTAGGAAATTATATCGGCAGGTGACACGAAGTGATTCGAGTTCGTTTGCCCCTCCATTTTCTTTAACGAACGATAACTTTTTCTGAAAATAACAAGTGCCCCGATCCCGGCCGAAACGACTCGAATTACACTTCGAGACCCCCCGACATGATCGCCACAATGCACAGAGCACCCTCGTAAATTTTCGGGACGTTGTATTTTTTCACAACCAGGACCGAAACCCTAGGCCGAACAAAATGGTCGGATGCGAAGTGAAATTTTTTCGCTCGAAATTTTGCGAGCATGTGCGGAACTTCTAGGCAATCATATCGGCAGGTGACACGAAGTGATTCGAGTTCGTTTGCCCCCCCATTTTCGTTAAGGAACGATAACTTTTTCTGAAAATAACAAGTGCCCCGATCCCGGCCGAAACGACTCGAATTACACTACGAGACCCGCCGACATGATCGCAACGATGCACAGAGCACCCTCGTAAATTTTCGGGACGTTGTATTTTTTCACAACCAGGACCGAAACCCTAGGCCGAACAAAATGGTCGGATGCGAAGTGAAATTTTTTCGCTCGAAATTTTACAAATATGTGCAGAACTTCTAGGAAATTATATCGGCAGGTGACACGAAGTGATTCGAGTTCGTTTGCCCCCCCATTTTCTTTAACGAACGATAACTTTTTCTGAAAATAACAAGTGCCCCGATCCCGGCCGAAACGACTCGAATTACACTTCGAGACCCCCCGACATGATCGCCACAATGCACAGAGCACCCTCGTAAATTTTCGGGACGTTGTATTTTTTCACAACCAGGACCGAAACCCTAGGCCGAACAAAATGGTCGGATGCGAAGTGAAATTTTTTCGCTCGAAATTTTGCGAGCATGTGCGGAACTTCTAGGCAATCATATCGGCAGGTGACACGAAGTGATTCGAGTTCGTTTGCCCCCCCATTTTCGTTAAGGAACGATAACTTTTTCTGAAAATAACAAGTGCCCCGATCCCGGCCGAAACGACTCGAATTACACTACGAGACCCGCCGACATGATCGCAACGATGCACAGAGCACCCTCGTAAATTTTCGGGACGTTGTATTTTTTCACAACCAGGACCGAAACCCTAGGCCGAACAAAATGGTCGGATGCGAAGTGAAATTTTTTCGCTCGAAATTTTACAAATATGTGCAGAACTTCTAGGAAATTATATCGGCAGGTGACACGAAGTGATTCGAGTTCGTTTGCCCCCCCATTTTCTTTAACGAACGATAACTTTTTCTGAAAATAACAAGTGCCCCGATCCCGGCCGAAACGACTCGAATTACACTTCGAGACCCGCCGACATGATCGCAACGATGCACAGTGCACCCTCGTAAATTTTCGGGACGTTGTATTTTTTCACAACCAGGACCGAAACCCTAGGCCGAACAAAATGGTCGGATGCGAAGTGAAATTTTTTCGCTCGAAATTTTACGAGCATGTGCGGAACTTCTAGGCAATCATATCGGCAGGTGACACGAAGTGATTGGAGTTCGTTTGCCCCCCCATTTTCTTTAACGAACGATAACTTTTTCTGAAAATAACAAGTGCCCCGATCCCGGCCGAAACGACTCGAATTACACTTCGAGACCCGCCGACATGATCGCAACGATGCACAGTGCACCCTCGTAAATTTTCGGGACGTTGTATTTTTTCACAACCAGGACCGAAACCCTAGGTCGAACAAAATGGTCGGATGCGAAGTGAAATTTTTTCGCTCGAAATTTTACGAGCATGTGCGGAACTTCTAGGCAATCATATCGGCAGGTGACACGAAGTGATTGGAGTTCGTTTGCCCCCCCATTTTCTTTAACGAACGATAACTTTTTCTGAAAATAACAAGTGCCCCGATCCCGGCCGAAACGACTCGAATTACACTTCGAGACCCGCCGACATGATCGCAACGATGCACAGAGCACCCTCGTAAATTTTCGGGACGTTGTATTTTTTCACAACCAGGACCGAAACCCTAGGCCGAACAAAATGGTCGGATGCGAAGTGAAATTTTTTCGCTCGAAATTTTACAAATATGTGCAGAACTTCTAGGAAATTATATCGGCAGGTGACACGAAGTGATTCGAGTTCGTTTGCCCCTCCATTTTCTTTAACGAACGATAACTTTTTCTGAAAATAACAAGTGCCCCGATCCCGGCCGAAACGACTCGAATTACACTTCGAGACCCCCCGACATGATCGCCACAATGCACAGAGCACCCTCGTAAATTTTCGGGACGTTGTATTTTTTCACAACCAGGACCGAAACCCTAGGCCGAACAAAATGGTCGGATGCGAAGTGAAATTTTTTCGCTCGAAATTTTGCGAGCATGTGCGGAACTTCTAGGCAATCATATCGGCAGGTGACACGAAGTGATTCGAGTTCGTTTGCCCCCCCATTTTCGTTAAGGAACGATAACTTTTTCTGAAAATAACAAGTGCCCCGATCCCGGCCGAAACGACTCGAATTACACTACGAGACCCGCCGACATGATCGCAACGATGCACAGAGCACCCTCGTAAATTTTCGGGACGTTGTATTTTTTCACAACCAGGACCGAAACCCTAGGCCGAACAAAATGGTCGGATGCGAAGTGAAATTTTTTCGCTCGAAATTTTACAAATATGTGCAGAACTTCTAGGAAATTATATCGGCAGGTGACACGAAGTGATTCGAGTTCGTTTGCCCCTCCATTTTCTTTAACGAACGATAACTTTTTCTGAAAATAACAAGTGCCCCGATCCCGGCCGAAACGACTCGAATTACACTTCGAGACCCCCCGACATGATCGCCACAATGCACAGAGCACCCTCGTAAATTTTCGGGACGTTGTATTTTTTCACAACCAGGACCGAAACCCTAGGCCGAACAAAATGGTCGGATGCAAAGTGAAATTTTTTCGCTCGAAATTTTGCGAGCATGTGCGGAACTTCTAGGCAATCATATCGGCAGGTGACACGAAGTGATTCGAGTTCGTTTGCCCCCCCATTTTCGTTAAGGAACGATAACTTTTTCTGAAAATAACAAGTGCCCCGATCCCGGCCGAAACGACTCGAATTACACTACGAGACCCGCCGACATGATCGCAACGATGCACAGAGCACCCTCGTAAATTTTCGGGACGTTGTATTTTTTCACAACCAGGACCGAAACCCTAGGCCGAACAAAATGGTCGGATGCGAAGTGAAATTTTTTCGCTCGAAATTTTACAAATATGTGCAGAACTTCTAGGAAATTATATCGGCAGGTGACACGAAGTGATTCGAGTTCGTTTGCCCCCCCATTTTCTTTAACGAACGATAACTTTTTCTGAAAATAACAAGTGCCCCGATCCCGGCCGAAACGACTCGAATTACACTTCGAGACCCCCCGACATGATCGCCACAATGCACAGAGCACCCTCGTAAATTTTCGGGACGTTGTATTTTTTCACAACCAGGACCGAAACCCTAGGCCGAACAAAATGGTCGGATGCGAAGTGAAATTTTTTCGCTCGAAATTTTGCGAGCATGTGCGGAACTTCTAGGCAATCATATCGGCAGGTGACACGAAGTGATTCGAGTTCGTTTGCCCCCCCATTTTCGTTAAGGAACGATAACTTTTTCTGAAAATAACAAGTGCCCCGATCCCGGCCGAAACGACTCGAATTACACTACGAGACCCGCCGACATGATCGCAACGATGCACAGAGCACCCTCGTAAATTTTCGGGACGTTGTATTTTTTCACAACCAGGACCGAAACCCTAGGCCGAACAAAATGGTCGGATGCGAAGTGAAATTTTTTCGCTCGAAATTTTACAAATATGTGCAGAACTTCTAGGAAATTATATCGGCAGGTGACACGAAGTGATTCGAGTTCGTTTGCCCCCCCATTTTCTTTAACGAACGATAACTTTTTCTGAAAATAACAAGTGCCCCGATCCCGGCCGAAACGACTCGAATTACACTTCGAGACCCGCCGACATGATCGCAACGATGCACAGTGCACCCTCGTAAATTTTCGGGACGTTGTATTTTTTCACAACCAGGACCGAAACCCTAGGCCGAACAAAATGGTCGGATGCGAAGTGAAATTTTTTCGCTCGAAATTTTACGAGCATGTGCGGAACTTCTAGGCAATCATATCGGCAGGTGACACGAAGTGATTGGAGTTCGTTTGCCCCCCCATTTTCTTTAACGAACGATAACTTTTTCTGAAAATAACAAGTGCCCCGATCCCGGCCGAAACGACTCGAATTACACTTCGAGACCCGCCGACATGATCGCAACGATGCACAGTGCACCCTCGTAAATTTTCGGGACGTTGTATTTTTTCACAACCAGGACCGAAACCCTAGGTCGAACAAAATGGTCGGATGCGAAGTGAAATTTTTTCGCTCGAAATTTTACGAGCATGTGCGGAACTTCTAGGCAATCATATCGGCAGGTGACACGAAGTGATTGGAGTTCGTTTGCCCCCCCATTTTCTTTAACGAACGATAACTTTTTCTGAAAATAACAAGTGCCCCGATCCCGGCCGAAACGACTCGAATTACACTTCGAGACCCGCCGACATGATCGCAACGATGCACAGAGCACCCTCGTAAATTTTCGGGACGTTGTATTTTTTCACAACCAGGACCGAAACCCTAGGCCGAACAAAATGGTCGGATGCGAAGTGAAATTTTTTCGCTCGAAATTTTACAAATATGTGCAGAACTTCTAGGAAATTATATCGGCAGGTGACACGAAGTGATTCGAGTTCGTTTGCCCCTCCATTTTCTTTAACGAACGATAACTTTTTCTGAAAATAACAAGTGCCCCGATCCCGGCCGAAACGACTCGAATTACACTTCGAGACCCCCCGACATGATCGCCACAATGCACAGAGCACCCTCGTAAATTTTCGGGACGTTGTATTTTTTCACAACCAGGACCGAAACCCTAGGCCGAACAAAATGGTCGGATGCGAAGTGAAATTTTTTCGCTCGAAATTTTGCGAGCATGTGCGGAACTTCTAGGCAATCATATCGGCAGGTGACACGAAGTGATTCGAGTTCGTTTGCCCCCCCATTTTCGTTAAGGAACGATAACTTTTTCTGAAAATAACAAGTGCCCCGATCCCGGCCGAAACGACTCGAATTACACTACGAGACCCGCCGACATGATCGCAACGATGCACAGAGCACCCTCGTAAATTTTCGGGACGTTGTATTTTTTCACAACCAGGACCGAAACCCTAGGCCGAACAAAATGGTCGGATGCGAAGTGAAATTTTTTCGCTCGAAATTTTACAAATATGTGCAGAACTTCTAGGAAATTATATCGGCAGGTGACACGAAGTGATTCGAGTTCGTTTGCCCCTCCATTTTCTTTAACGAACGATAACTTTTTCTGAAAATAACAAGTGCCCCGATCCCGGCCGAAACGACTCGAATTACACTTCGAGACCCCCCGACATGATCGCCACAATGCACAGAGCACCCTCGTAAATTTTCGGGACGTTGTATTTTTTCACAACCAGGACCGAAACCCTAGGCCGAACAAAATGGTCGGATGCAAAGTGAAATTTTTTCGCTCGAAATTTTGCGAGCATGTGCGGAACTTCTAGGCAATCATATCGGCAGGTGACACGAAGTGATTCGAGTTCGTTTGCCCCCCCATTTTCGTTAAGGAACGATAACTTTTTCTGAAAATAACAAGTGCCCCGATCCCGGCCGAAACGACTCGAATTACACTACGAGACCCGCCGACATGATCGCAACGATGCACAGAGCACCCTCGTAAATTTTCGGGACGTTGTATTTTTTCACAACCAGGACCGAAACCCTAGGCCGAACAAAATGGTCGGATGCGAAGTGAAATTTTTTCGCTCGAAATTTTACAAATATGTGCAGAACTTCTAGGAAATTATATCGGCAGGTGACACGAAGTGATTCGAGTTCGTTTGCCCCCCCATTTTCTTTAACGAACGATAACTTTTTCTGAAAATAACAAGTGCCCCGATCCCGGCCGAAACGACTCGAATTACACTTCGAGACCCCCCGACATGATCGCCACAATGCACAGAGCACCCTCGTAAATTTTCGGGACGTTGTATTTTTTCACAACCAGGACCGAAACCCTAGGCCGAACAAAATGGTCGGATGCGAAGTGAAATTTTTTCGCTCGAAATTTTGCGAGCATGTGCGGAACTTCTAGGCAATCATATCGGCAGGTGACACGAAGTGATTCGAGTTCGTTTGCCCCCCCATTTTCGTTAAGGAACGATAACTTTTTCTGAAAATAACAAGTGCCCCGATCCCGGCCGAAACGACTCGAATTACACTACGAGACCCGCCGACATGATCGCAACGATGCACAGAGCACCCTCGTAAATTTTCGGGACGTTGTATTTTTTCACAACCAGGACCGAAACCCTAGGCCGAACAAAATGGTCGGATGCGAAGTGAAATTTTTTCGCTCGAAATTTTACAAATATGTGCAGAACTTCTAGGAAATTATATCGGCAGGTGACACGAAGTGATTCGAGTTCGTTTGCCCCCCCATTTTCTTTAACGAACGATAACTTTTTCTGAAAATAACAAGTGCCCCGATCCCGGCCGAAACGACTCGAATTACACTTCGAGACCCGCCGACATGATCGCAACGATGCACAGTGCACCCTCGTAAATTTTCGGGACGTTGTATTTTTTCACAACCAGGACCGAAACCCTAGGCCGAACAAAATGGTCGGATGCGAAGTGAAATTTTTTCGCTCGAAATTTTACGAGCATGTGCGGAACTTCTAGGCAATCATATCGGCAGGTGACACGAAGTGATTGGAGTTCGTTTGCCCCCCCATTTTCTTTAACGAACGATAACTTTTTCTGAAAATAACAAGTGCCCCGATCCCGGCCGAAACGACTCGAATTACACTTCGAGACCCGCCGACATGATCGCAACGATGCACAGTGCACCCTCGTAAATTTTCGGGACGTTGTATTTTTTCACAACCAGGACCGAAACCCTAGGTCGAACAAAATGGTCGGATGCGAAGTGAAATTTTTTCGCTCGAAATTTTACGAGCATGTGCGGAACTTCTAGGCAATCATATCGGCAGGTGACACGAAGTGATTGGAGTTCGTTTGCCCCCCCATTTTCTTTAACGAACGATAACTTTTTCTGAAAATAACAAGTGCCCCGATCCCGGCCGAAACGACTCGAATTACACTTCGAGACCCGCCGACATGATCGCAACGATGCACAGAGCACCCTCGTAAATTTTCGGGACGTTGTATTTTTTCACAACCAGGACCGAAACCCTAGGCCGAACAAAATGGTCGGATGCGAAGTGAAATTTTTTCGCTCGAAATTTTACAAATATGTGCAGAACTTCTAGGAAATTATATCGGCAGGTGACACGAAGTGATTCGAGTTCGTTTGCCCCTCCATTTTCTTTAACGAACGATAACTTTTTCTGAAAATAACAAGTGCCCCGATCCCGGCCGAAACGACTCGAATTACACTTCGAGACCCCCCGACATGATCGCCACAATGCACAGAGCACCCTCGTAAATTTTCGGGACGTTGTATTTTTTCACAACCAGGACCGAAACCCTAGGCCGAACAAAATGGTCGGATGCGAAGTGAAATTTTTTCGCTCGAAATTTTGCGAGCATGTGCGGAACTTCTAGGCAATCATATCGGCAGGTGACACGAAGTGATTCGAGTTCGTTTGCCCCCCCATTTTCGTTAAGGAACGATAACTTTTTCTGAAAATAACAAGTGCCCCGATCCCGGCCGAAACGACTCGAATTACACTACGAGACCCGCCGACATGATCGCAACGATGCACAGAGCACCCTCGTAAATTTTCGGGACGTTGTATTTTTTCACAACCAGGACCGAAACCCTAGGCCGAACAAAATGGTCGGATGCGAAGTGAAATTTTTTCGCTCGAAATTTTACAAATATGTGCAGAACTTCTAGGAAATTATATCGGCAGGTGACACGAAGTGATTCGAGTTCGTTTGCCCCCCCATTTTCTTTAACGAACGATAACTTTTTCTGAAAATAACAAGTGTCCCGATCCCGGCCGAAACGACTCGAATTACACTTCGAGACCCGCCGACATGATCGCAACGATGCACAGTGCACCCTCGTAAATTTTCTGGACGTTGTATTTTTTCACAACCAGGACCGAAACCCTAGGCCGAACAAAATGGTCGGATGCGAAGTGAAATTTTTTCGCTCGAAATTTTACGAGCATGTGCGGAACTTCTAGGCAATCATATCGGCAGGTGACACGAAGTGATTGGAGTTCGTTTGCCCCCCCATTTTCTTTAACGAACGATAACTTTTTCTGAAAATAACAAGTGCCCCGATCCCGGCCGAAACGACTCGAATTACACTTCGAGACCCCCCGACATGATCGCCACGATGCACAGAGCACCCTCGTAAATTTTCGGGACGTTGTATTTTTTCACAACCAGGACCGAAACCCTAGGCCGAACAAAATGGTCGGATGCGAAGTGAAATTTTTTCGCTCGAAATTTTACGAGCATGTGCGGAACTTCTAGGCAATCATATCGGCAGGTGACACGAAGTGATTGGAGTTCGTTTGCCCCCCCATTTTCTTTAACGAACGATAACTTTTTCTGAAAATAACAAGTGCCCCGATCCCGGCCGAAACGACTCGAATTACACTTCGTGACCCCCCGACATGATCGCCACAATGCACAGAGCACCCTCGTAAATTTTCGGGACGTTGTATTTTTTCACAACCAGGACCGAAACCCTAGGCCGAACAAAATGGTCGGATGCGAAGTGAAATTTTTTCGCTCGAAATTTTGCGAGCATGTGCGGAACTTCTAGGCAATCATATCGGCAGGTGACACGAAGTGATTCGAGTTCGTTTGCCCCCCCATTTTCGTTAAGGAACGATAACTTTTTCTGAAAATAACAAGTGCCCCGATCCCGGCCGAAACGACTCGAATTACACTTCGAGACCCCCCGACATGATCGCCACGATGCACAGAGCACCCTCGTAAATTTTCGGGAAGTTGTATTTTTTCACAACCAGGACCGAAACCCTAGGCCGAACAAAATGGTCGGATGCGAAGTGAAATTTTTTCGCTCGAAATTTTACGAGCATGTGCGGAACTTCTAGGCAATCATATCGGCAGGTGACACGAAGTGATTGGAGTTCGTTTGCCCCACCATTTTCTTTAACGAACGATAACTTTTTCTGAAAATAACAAGTGCCCCGATCCCGGCCGAAACGACTCGAATTACACTTCGAGACCCGCCGACATCATCGCAACGATCCACAGAGCACCCTCGTAAATTTTCGGGACGTTGTATTTTTTCACAACCAGGACCGAAACCCTAGGCCGAACAAAATGGTCGGATGCGAAGTGAAATTTTTTCGCTCGAAATTTTACAAATATGTGCAGAACTTCTAGGAAATTATATCGGCAGGTGACACGAAGTGATTCGAGTTCGTTTGCCCCCCCTTTTTTTTTAACGAACGATAACTTTTTCTGAAAATAACAAGTGCCCCGATCCCGGCCGAAACGACTCGAATTACACTTCGAGACCCGCCGACATGATCGCAACGATGCACAGTGCACCCTCGTAAATTTTCGGGACGTTGTATTTTTTCACAACCAGGACCGAAACCCTAGGCCGAACAAAATGGTCGGATGCGAAGTGAAATTTTTTCGCTCGAAATTTTACGAGCATGTGCGGAACTTCTAGGCAATCATATCGGCAGGTGACACGAAGTGATTGGAGTTCGTTTGCCCCCCCATTTTCTTTAACGAACGATAACTTTTTCTGAAAATAACAAGTGTCCCGATCCCGGCCGAAACGACTCGAATTACACTTCGAGACCCCCCGACATGATCGCCACGATGCACAGAGCACCCTCGTAAATTTTCGGGACGTTGTATTTTTTCACAACCAGGACCGAAACCCTAGGCCGAACAAAATGGTCGGATGCGAAGTGAAATTTTTTCGCTCGAAATTTTACGAGCATGTGCGGAACTTCTAGGCAATCATATCGGCAGGTGACACGAAGTGATTGGAGTTCGTTTGCCCCCCCATTTTCCTTAACGAACGATAACTTTTTCTGAAAATAACAAGTGCCCCGATCCCGGCCGAAACGACTCGAATTACACTTCGAGACCCCCCGACATGATCGCCACGATGCACAGAGCATCCTCGTAAATTTTCGGGACGTTGTATTTTTTCACAACCAGGACCGAAACCCTAGGCCGAACAAAATGGTCGGATGCGAAGTGAAATTTTTTCGCTCGAAATTTTACGAGCATGTGCGGAACTTCTAGGCAATCATATCGGCAGGTGACACGAAGTGATTGGAGTTCGTTTGCCCCACCATTTTCTTTAACGAACGATAACTTTTTCTGAAAATAACAAGTGCCCCGATCCCGGCCGAAACGACTCGAATTACACTTCGAGACCCGCCGACATGATCGCAACGATGCACAGTGCACCCTCGTAAATTTTCGGGACGTTGTATTTTTTCACAACCAGGACCGAAACCCTAGGCCGAACAAAATGGTCGGATGCGAAGTGAAATTTTTTCGCTCGAAATTTTACGAGCATGTGCGGAACTTCTAGGCAATCATATCGGCAGGTGACACGAAGTGATTGGAGTTCGTTTGCCCCCCCATTTTCTTTAACGAACGATAACTTTTTCTGAAAATAACAAGTGCCCCGATCCCGGCCGAAACGACTCGAATTACACTTCGAGACCCCCCGACATGATCGCCACGATGCACAGAGCACCCTCGTAAATTTTCGGGACGTTGTATTTTTTCACAACCAGGACCGAAACCCTAGGCCGAACAAAATGGTCGGATGCGAAGTGAAATTTTTTCGCTCGAAATTTTACGAGCATGTGCGGAACTTCTAGGCAATCATATCGGCAGGTGACACGAAGTGATTGGAGTTCGTTTGCCCCCCCATTTTCTTTAACGAACGATAACTTTTTCTGAAAATAACAAGTGCCCCGATCCCGGCCGAAACGACTCGAATTACACTTCGAGACCCCCCGACATGATCGCCACGATGCACAGAGCACCCTCGTAAATTTTCGGGACGTTGTATTTTTTCACAACCAGGACCGAAACCCTAGGCCGAACAAAATGGTCGGATGCGAAGTGAAATTTTTTCGCTCGAAATTTTACGAGCATGTGCGGAACTTCTAGGCAATCATATCGGCAGGTGACACGAAGTGATTGGAGTTCGTTTGCCCCCCCATTTTCTTTAACGAACGATAACTTTTTCTGAAAATAACAAGTGCCCCGATCCCGGCCGAAACGACTCGAATTACACTTCGAGACCCGCCGACATGATCGCAACGATGCACAGAGCACCCTCGTAAATTTTCGGGACGTTGTATTTTTTCACAACCAGGACCGAAACCCTAGGCCGAACAAAATGGTCGGATGCGAAGTGAAATTTTTTCGCTCGAAATTTTACGAGCATGTGCGGAACTTCTAGGCAATCATATCGGCAGGTGACACGAAGTGATTGGAGTTCGTTTGCCCCCCCATTTTCTTTAACGAACGATAACTTTTTCTGAAAATAACAAGTGCCCCGATCCCGGCCGAAACGACTCGAATTACACTTCGTGACCCCCCGACATGATCGCCACGAGGCACAGAGCACCCTCGTAAATTTTCGGGACGTTGTATTTTTTCACAACCAGGACTGAAACCCTAGGCCGAACAAAATGGTCGGATGCGAAGTGAAATTTTTTCGCTCGAAATTTTGCGAGCATGTGCGGAACTTCTAGGCAATCATATCGGCAGGTGACACGAAGTGATTCGAGTTCGTTTGCCCCCCCATTTTCGTTAAGGAACGATAACTTTTTCTGAAAATAACAAGTGCCCCGATCCCGGCCGAAACGACTCGAATTACACTTCGAGACTCCCCGACATGATCGCCACGATGCACAGAGCACCCTCGTAAATTTTCGGGAAGTTGTATTTTTTCACAACCAGGACCGAAACCCTAGGCCGAACAAAATGGTCGGATGCGAAGTGAAATTTTTTCGCTCGAAATTTTACGAGCATGTGCGGAACTTCTAGGCAATCATATCGGCAGGTGACACGAAGTGATTGGAGTTCGTTTGCCCCACCATTTTCTTTAACGAACGATAACTTTTTCTGAAAATAACTAGTGCCTCGATCCCGGACGAAACGACTCGAATTACACTTCGAGACCCGCCGACATGATCGCAACGATGCACAGAGCACCCTCGTAAATTTTCGGGACGTTGTATTTTTTCACAACCAGGACCGAAACCCTAGGCCGAACAAAATGGTCGGATGCGAAGTGAAATTTTTTCGCTCGAAATTTTACAAATATGTGCAGAACTTCTAGGAAATTATATCGGCAGGTGACACGAAGTGATTCGAGTTCGTTTGCCCCCCCATTTTCTTTAACGAACGATAACTTTTTCTGAAAATAACAAGTGCCCCGATCCCGGCCGAAACGACTCGAATTACACTTCGAGACCCGCCGACATGATCGCAACGATGCACAGTGCACCCTCGTAAATTTTCGGGACGTTGTATTTTTTCACAACCAGGACCGAAACCCTAGGCCGAACAAAATGGTCGGATGCGAAGTGAAATTTTTTCGCTCGAAATTTTACGAGCATGTGCGGAACTTCTAGGCAATCATATCGGCAGGTGACACGAAGTGATTGGAGTTCGTTTGCCCCCCCATTTTCTTTAACGAACGATAACTTTTTCTGAAAATAACAAGTGCCCCGATCCCGGCCGAAACGACTCGAATTACACTTCGAGACCCGCCGACATGATCGCAACGATGCACAGAGCACCCTCGTAAATTTTCGGGACGTTGTATTTTTTCACAACCAGGACCGAAACCCTAGGCCGAACAAAATGGTCGGATGCGAAGTGAAATTTTTTCGCTCGAAATTTTACGAGCATGTGCGGAACTTCTAGGCAATCATATCGGCAGGTGACACGAAGTGATTGGAGTTCGTTTGCCCCCCCATTTTCTTTAACGAACGATAACTTTTTCTGAAAATAACAAGTGCCCCGATCCCGGCCGAAACGACTCGAATTACACTTCGAGACCCGCCGACATGATCGCAACGATGCACAGTGCACCCTCGTAAATTTTCGGGACGTTGTATTTTTTCACAACCAGGACCGAAACCCTAGGCCGAACAAAATGGTCGGATGCGAAGTGAAATTTTTTCGCTCGAAATTTTACGAGCATGTGCGGAACTTCTAGGCAATCATATCGGCAGGTGACACGAAGTGATTGGAGTTCGTTTGCCCCCCCATTTTCTTTAACGAACGATAACTTTTTCTGAAAATAACAAGTGCCCCGATCCCGGCCGAAACGACTCGAATTACACTTCGAGACCCCCCGACATGATCGCCACGATGCACAGAGCACCCTCGTAAATTTTCGGGACGTTGTATTTTTTCACAACCAGGACCGAACCCCTAGGCCGAACAAAATGGTCGGATGCGAAGTGAAATTGTTTCGCTCGAAATTTTACGAGCATGTGCGGAACTTCTAGGCAATCATATCGGCAGGTGACACGAAGTGATTGGAGTTCGTTTGCCCCACCATTTTCTTTAACGAACGATAACTTTTTCTGAAAATAACAAGTGCCTCGATCCCGGCCGAAACGACTCGAATTACACTTCGAGACCCGCCGACATGATCGCAACGATGCACAGAGCACCCTCGTAAATTTTCGGGACGTTGTATTTTTTCACAACCAGGACCGAAACCCTAGGCCGAACAAAATGGTCGGATGCGAAGTGAAATTTTTTCGCTCGAAATTTTACGAGCATGTGCGGAACTTCTAGGCAATCATATCGGCAGGTGACACGAAGTGATTGGAGTTCGTTGGCCCCCCCATTTTCTTTAACGAACGATAACTTTTTCTGAAAATAACAATTGCCCCGATCCCGGCCGAAACGACTCGAATTACACTTCGTGACCCCCCGACATGATCGCCACGACGCACAGAGCACCCTCGTAAATTTTCGGGACGTTGTATTTTTTCACAACCAGGACTGAAACCCTAGGCCGAACAAAATGGTCGGATGCGAAGTGAAATTTTTTCGCTCGAAATTTTGCGAGCATGTGCGGAACTTCTAGGCAATCATATCGGCAGGTGACACGAAGTGATTCGAGTTCGTTTGCCCCCCCATTTTCGTTAAGGAACGATAACTTTTTCTGAAAATAACAAGTGCCCCGATCCCGGCCGAAACGACTCGAATTACACTTCGAGACCCCCCGACATGATCGCCACGATGCACAGAGCACCCTCGTAAATTTTCGGGAAGTTGTATTTTTTCACAACCAGGACCGAAACCCTAGGCCGAACAAAATGGTCGGATGCGAAGTGAAATTTATTCGCTCGAAATTTTACGAGCATGTGCGGAACTTCTAGGCAATCATATCGGCAGGTGACACGAAGTGATTGGAGTTCGTTTGCCCCACCATTTTCTTTAACGAACGATAACTTTTTCTGAAAATAACAAGTGCCTCGATCCCGGCCGAAACGACTCGAATTACACTTCGAGACCCGCCGACATGATCGCAACGATGCACAGAGCACCCTCGTAAATTTTCGGGACGTTGTATTTTTTCACAACCAGGACCGAAACCCTAGGCCGAACAAAATGGTCGGATGCGAAGTGAAATTTTTTCGCTCGAAATTTTACGAGCATGTGCGGAACTTCTAGGCAATCATATCGGCAGGTGACACGAAGTGATTGGAGTTCGTTTGCCCCCCCATTTTCTTTAACGAACGATAACTTTTTCTGAAAATAACAAGTGCCCCGATCCCGGCCGAAACGACTCGAATTACACTTCGAGACCCGCCGACATGATCGCAACGATGCACAGTGCACCCTCGTAAATTTTCGGGACGTTGTATTTTTTCACAACCAGGACCGAAACCCTAGGCCGAACAAAATGGTCGGATGCGAAGTGAAATTTTTTCGCTCGAAATTTTACGAGCATGTGCGGAACTTCTAGGCAATCATATCGGCAGGTGACACGAAGTGATTGGAGTTCGTTTGCCCCACCATTTTCTTTAACGAACGATAACTTTTTCTGAAAATAACAAGTGCCCCGATCCCGGCCGAAACGACTCGAATTACACTTCGAGACCCGCCGACATCATCGCAACGATCCACAGAGCACCCTCGTAAATTTTCGGGACGTTGTATTTTTTCACAACCAGGACCGAAACCCTAGGCCGAACAAAATGGTCGGATGCGAAGTGAAATTTTTTCGCTCGAAATTTTACAAATATGTGCAGAACTTCTAGGAAATTATATCGGCAGGTGACACGAAGTGATTCGAGTTCGTTTGCCCCCCCTTTTTTTTTAACGAACGATAACTTTTTCTGAAAATAACAAGTGCCCCGATCCCGGCCGAAACGACTCGAATTACACTTCGAGACCCGCCGACATGATCGCAACGATGCACAGTGCACCCTCGTAAATTTTCGGGACGTTGTATTTTTTCACAACCAGGACCGAAACCCTAGGCCGAACAAAATGGTCGGATGCGAAGTGAAATTTTTTCGCTCGAAATTTTACGAGCATGTGCGGAACTTCTAGGCAATCATATCGGCAGGTGACACGAAGTGATTGGAGTTCGTTTGCCCCACCATTTTCTTTAACGAACGATAACTTTTTCTGAAAATAACAAGTGCCTCGATCCCGGCCGAAACGACTCGAATTACACTTCGAGACCCGCCGACATGATCGCAACGATGCACAGAGCACCCTCGTAAATTTTCGGGACGTTGTATTTTTTCACAACCAGGACCGAAACCCTAGGCCGAACAAAATGGTCGGATGCGAAGTGAAATTTTTTCGCTCGAAATTTTACGAGCATGTGCGGAACTTCTAGGCAATCATATCGGCAGGTGACACGAAGTGATTGGAGTTCGTTGGCCCCCCCATTTTCTTTAACGAACGATAACTTTTTCTGAAAATAACAATTGCCCCGATCCCGGCCGAAACGACTCGAATTACACTTCGTGACCCCCCGACATGATCGCCACGACGCACAGAGCACCCTCGTAAATTTTCGGGACGTTGTATTTTTTCACAACCAGGACTGAAACCCTAGGCCGAACAAAATGGTCGGATGCGAAGTGAAATTTTTTCGCTCGAAATTTTGCGAGCATGTGCGGAACTTCTAGGCAATCATATCGGCAGGTGACACGAAGTGATTCGAGTTCGTTTGCCCCCCCATTTTCGTTAAGGAACGATAACTTTTTCTGAAAATAACAAGTGCCCCGATCCCGGCCGAAACGACTCGAATTACACTTCGAGACCCCCCGACATGATCGCCACGATGCACAGAGCACCCTCGTAAATTTTCGGGAAGTTGTATTTTTTCACAACCAGGACCGAAACCCTAGGCCGAACAAAATGGTCGGATGCGAAGTGAAATTTTTTCGCTCGAAATTTTACGAGCATGTGCGGAACTTCTAGGCAATCATATCGGCAGGTGACACGAAGTGATTGGAGTTCGTTTGCCCCACCATTTTCTTTAACGAACGATAACTTTTTCTGAAAATAACAAGTGCCTCGATCCCGGCCGAAACGACTCGAATTACACTTCGAGACCCGCCGACATGATCGCAACGATGCACAGAGCACCCTCGTAAATTTTCGGGACGTTGTATTTTTTCACAACCAGGACCGAAACCCTAGGCCGAACAAAATGGTCGGATGCGAAGTGAAATTTTTTCGCTCGAAATTTTACGAGCATGTGCGGAACTTCTAGGCAATCATATCGGCAGGTGACACGAAGTGATTGGAGTTCGTTTGCCCCCCCATTTTCTTTAACGAACGATAACTTTTTCTGAAAATAACAAGTGCCCCGATCCCGGCCGAAACGACTCGAATTACACTTCGAGACCCGCCGACATGATCGCAACGATGCACAGTGCACCCTCGTAAATTTTCGGGACGTTGTATTTTTTCACAACCAGGACCGAAACCCTAGGCCGAACAAAATGGTCGGATGCGAAGTGAAATTTTTTCGCTCGAAATTTTACGAGCATGTGCGGAACTTCTAGGCAATCATATCGGCAGGTGACACGAAGTGATTGGAGTTCGTTTGCCCCACCATTTTCTTTAACGAACGATAACTTTTTCTGAAAATAACAAGTGCCCCGATCCCGGCCGAAACGACTCGAATTACACTTCGAGACCCGCCGACATCATCGCAACGATCCACAGAGCACCCTCGTAAATTTTCGGGACGTTGTATTTTTTCACAACCAGGACCGAAACCCTAGGCCGAACAAAATGGTCGGATGCGAAGTGAAATTTTTTCGCTCGAAATTTTACAAATATGTGCAGAACTTCTAGGAAATTATATCGGCAGGTGACACGAAGTGATTCGAGTTCGTTTGCCCCCCCTTTTTTTTTAACGAACGATAACTTTTTCTGAAAATAACAAGTGCCCCGATCCCGGCCGAAACGACTCGAATTACACTTCGAGACCCGCCGACATGATCGCAACGATGCACAGTGCACCCTCGTAAATTTTCGGGACGTTGTATTTTTTCACAACCAGGACCGAAACCCTAGGCCGAACAAAATGGTCGGATGCGAAGTGAAATTTTTTCGCTCGAAATTTTACGAGCATGTGCGGAACTTCTAGGCAATCATATCGGCAGGTGACACGAAGTGATTGGAGTTCGTTTGCCCCCCCATTTTCTTTAACGAACGATAACTTTTTCTGAAAATAACAAGTGTCCCGATCCCGGCCGAAACGACTCGAATTACACTTCGAGACCCCCCGACATGATCGCCACGATGCACAGAGCACCCTCGTAAATTTTCGGGACGTTGTATTTTTTCACAACCAGGACCGAAACCCTAGGCCGAACAAAATGGTCGGATGCGAAGTGAAATTTTTTCGCTCGAAATTTTACGAGCATGTGCGGAACTTCTAGGCAATCATATCGGCAGGTGACACGAAGTGATTGGAGTTCGTTTGCCCCCCCATTTTCCTTAACGAACGATAACTTTTTCTGAAAATAACAAGTGCCCCGATCCCGGCCGAAACGACTCGAATTACACTTCGAGACCCCCCGACATGATCGCCACGATGCACAGAGCATCCTCGTAAATTTTCGGGACGTTGTATTTTTTCACAACCAGGACCGAAACCCTAGGCCGAACAAAATGGTCGGATGCGAAGTGAAATTTTTTCGCTCGAAATTTTACGAGCATGTGCGGAACTTCTAGGCAATCATATCGGCAGGTGACACGAAGTGATTGGAGTTCGTTTGCCCCACCATTTTCTTTAACGAACGATAACTTTTTCTGAAAATAACAAGTGCCCCGATCCCGGCCGAAACGACTCGAATTACACTTCGAGACCCGCCGACATGATCGCAACGATGCACAGTGCACCCTCGTAAATTTTCGGGACGTTGTATTTTTTCACAACCAGGACCGAAACCCTAGGCCGAACAAAATGGTCGGATGCGAAGTGAAATTTTTTCGCTCGAAATTTTACGAGCATGTGCGGAACTTCTAGGCAATCATATCGGCAGGTGACACGAAGTGATTGGAGTTCGTTTGCCCCCCCATTTTCTTTAACGAACGATAACTTTTTCTGAAAATAACAAGTGCCCCGATCCCGGCCGAAACGACTCGAATTACACTTCGAGACCCCCCGACATGATCGCCACGATGCACAGAGCACCCTCGTAAATTTTCGGGACGTTGTATTTTTTCACAACCAGGACCGAAACCCTAGGCCGAACAAAATGGTCGGATGCGAAGTGAAATTTTTTCGCTCGAAATTTTACGAGCATGTGCGGAACTTCTAGGCAATCATATCGGCAGGTGACACGAAGTGATTGGAGTTCGTTTGCCCCCCCATTTTCTTTAACGAACGATAACTTTTTCTGAAAATAACAAGTGCCCCGATCCCGGCCGAAACGACTCGAATTACACTTCGAGACCCGCCGACATGATCGCAACGATGCACAGAGCACCCTCGTAAATTTTCGGGACGTTGTATTTTTTCACAACCAGGACCGAAACCCTAGGCCGAACAAAATGGTCGGATGCGAAGTGAAATTTTTTCGCTCGAAATTTTACGAGCATGTGCGGAACTTCTAGGCAATCATATCGGCAGGTGACACGAAGTGATTGGAGTTCGTTTGCCCCCCCATTTTCTTTAACGAACGATAACTTTTTCTGAAAATAACAAGTGCCCCGATCCCGGCCGAAACGACTCGAATTACACTTCGAGACCCGCCGACATGATCGCAACGATGCACAGAGCACCCTCGTAAATTTTCGGGACGTTGTATTTTTTCACAACCAGGACCGAAACCCTAGGCCGAACAAAATGGTCGGATGCGAAGTGAAATTTTTTCGCTCGAAATTTTACGAGCATGTGCGGAACTTCTAGGCAATCATATCGGCAGGTGACACGAAGTGATTGGAGTTCGTTTGCCCCCCCATTTTCTTTAACGAACGATAACTTTTTCTGAAAATAACAAGTGCCCCGATCCCGGCCGAAACGACTCGAATTACACTTCGTGACCCCCCGACATGATCGCCACGAGGCACAGAGCACCCTCGTAAATTTTCGGGACGTTGTATTTTTTCACAACCAGGACTGAAACCCTAGGCCGAACAAAATGGTCGGATGCGAAGTGAAATTTTTTCGCTCGAAATTTTGCGAGCATGTGCGGAACTTCTAGGCAATCATATCGGCAGGTGACACGAAGTGATTCGAGTTCGTTTGCCCCCCCATTTTCGTTAAGGAACGATAACTTTTTCTGAAAATAACAAGTGCCCCGATCCCGGCCGAAACGACTCGAATTACACTTCGAGACCCCCCGACATGATCGCCACGATGCACAGAGCACCCTCGTAAATTTTCGGGAAGTTGTATTTTTTCACAACCAGGACCGAAACCCTAGGCCGAACAAAATGGTCGGATGCGAAGTGAAATTTTTTCGCTCGAAATTTTACGAGCATGTGCGGAACTTCTAGGCAATCATATCGGCAGGTGACACGAAGTGATTGGAGTTCGTTTGCCCCACCATTTTCTTTAACGAACGATAACTTTTTCTGAAAATAACAAGTGCCTCGATCCCGGACGAAACGACTCGAATTACACTTCGAGACCCGCCGACATGATCGCAACGATGCACAGAGCACCCTCGTAAATTTTTGGGACGTTGTATTTTTTCACAACCAGGACCGAAACCCTAGGCCGAACAAAATGGTCGGATGCGAAGTGAAATTTTTTCGCTCGAAATTTTACAAATATGTGCAGAACTTCTAGGAAATTATATCGGCAGGTGACACGAAGTGATTCGAGTTCGTTTGCCCCCCCATTTTCTTTAACGAACGATAACTTTTTCTGAAAATAACAAGTGCCCCGATCCCGGCCGAAACGACTCGAATTACACTTCGAGACCCGCCGACATGATCGCAACGATGCACAGTGCACCCTCGTAAATTTTCGGGACGTTGTATTTTTTCACAACCAGGACCGAAACCCTAGGCCGAACAAAATGGTCGGATGCGAAGTGAAATTTTTTCGCTCGAAATTTTACGAGCATGTGCGGAACTTCTAGGCAATCATATCGGCAGGTGACACGAAGTGATTGGAGTTCGTTTGCCCCCCCATTTTCTTTAACGAACGATAACTTTTTCTGAAAATAACAAGTGCCCCGATCCCGGCCGAAACGACTCGAATTACACTTCGAGACCCGCCGACATGATCGCAACGATGCACAGAGCACCCTCGTAAATTTTCGGGACGTTGTATTTTTTCACAACCAGGACCGAAACCCTAGGCCGAACAAAATGGTCGGATGCGAAGTGAAATTTTTTCGCTCGAAATTTTACGAGCATGTGCGGAACTTCTAGGCAATCATATCGGCAGGTGACACGAAGTGATTGGAGTTCGTTTGCCCCCCCATTTTCTTTAACGAACGATAACTTTTTCTGAAAATAACAAGTGCCCCGATCCCGGCCGAAACGACTCGAATTACACTTCGAGACCCGCCGACATGATCGCAACGATGCACAGTGCACCCTCGTAAATTTTCGGGACGTTGTATTTTTTCACAACCAGGACCGAAACCCTAGGCCGAACAAAATGGTCGGATGCGAAGTGAAATTTTTTCGCTCGAAATTTTACGAGCATGTGCGGAACTTCTAGGCAATCATATCGGCAGGTGACACGAAGTGATTGGAGTTCGTTTGCCCCCCCATTTTCTTTAACGAACGATAACTTTTTCTGAAAATAACAAGTGCCCCGATCCCGGCCGAAACGACTCGAATTACACTTCGAGACCCCCCGACATGATCGCCACGATGCACAGAGCACCCTCGTAAATTTTCGGGACGTTGTATTTTTTCACAACCAGGACCGAACCCCTAGGCCGAACAAAATGGTCGGATGCGAAGTGAAATTGTTTCGCTCGAAATTTTACGAGCATGTGCGGAACTTCTAGGCAATCATATCGGCAGGTGACACGAAGTGATTGGAGTTCGTTTGCCCCACCATTTTCTTTAACGAACGATAACTTTTTCTGAAAATAACAAGTGCCTCGATCCCGGCCGAAACGACTCGAATTACACTTCGAGACCCGCCGACATGATCGCAACGATGCACAGAGCACCCTCGTAAATTTTCGGGATGTTGTATTTTTTCACAACCAGGACCGAAACCCTAGGCCGAACAAAATGGTCGGATGCGAAGTGAAATTTTTTCGCTCGAAATTTTACGAGCATGTGCGGAACTTCTAGGCAATCATATCGGCAGGTGACACGAAGTGATTGGAGTTCGTTGGCCCCCCCATTTTCTTTAACGAACGATAACTTTTTCTGAAAATAACAAGTGCCCCGATCCCGGCCGAAACGACTCGAATTACACTTCGTGACCCCCCGACATGATCGCCACGACGCACAGAGCACCCTCGTAAATTTTCGGGACGTTGTATTTTTTCACAACCAGGACTGAAACCCTAGGCCGAACAAAATGGTCGGATGCGAAGTGAAATTTTTTCGCTCGAAATTTTGCGAGCATGTGCGGAACTTCTAGGCAATCATATCGGCAGGTGACACGAAGTGATTCGAGTTCGTTTGCCCCCCCATTTTCGTTAAGGAACGATAACTTTTTCTGAAAATAACAAGTGCCCCGATCCCGGCCGAAACGACTCGAATTACACTTCGAGACCCCCCGACATGATCGCCACGATGCACAGAGCACCCTCGTAAATTTTCGGGAAGTTGTATTTTTTCACAACCAGGACCGAAACCCTAGGCCGAACAAAATGGTCGGATGCGAAGTGAAATTTTTTCGCTCGAAATTTTACGAGCATGTGCGGAACTTCTAGGCAATCATATCGGCAGGTGACACGAAGTGATTGGAGTTCGTTTGCCCCACCATTTTCTTTAACGAACGATAACTTTTTCTGAAAATAACAAGTGCCTCGATCCCGGCCGAAACGACTCGAATTACACTTCGAGACCCGCCGACATGATCGCAACGATGCACAGAGCACCCTCGTAAATTTTCGGGACGTTGTATTTTTTCACAACCAGGACCGAAACCCTAGGCCGAACAAAATGGTCGGATGCGAAGTGAAATTTTTTCGCTCGAAATTTTACGAGCATGTGCGGAACTTCTAGGCAATCATATCGGCAGGTGACACGAAGTGATTGGAGTTCGTTTGCCCCCCCATTTTCTTTAACGAACGATAACTTTTTCTGAAAATAACAAGTGCCCCGATCCCGGCCGAAACGACTCGAATTACACTTCGAGACCCGCCGACATGATCGCAACGATGCACAGTGCACCCTCGTAAATTTTCGGGACGTTGTATTTTTTCACAACCAGGACCGAAACCCTAGGCCGAACAAAATGGTCGGATGCGAAGTGAAATTTTTTCGCTCGAAATTTTACGAGCATGTGCGGAACTTCTAGGCAATCATATCGGCAGGTGACACGAAGTGATTGGAGTTCGTTTGCCCCCCCATTTTCTTTAACGAACGATAACTTTTTCTGAAAATAACAAGTGCCCAGATCCCGGCCGAAACGACTCGAATTACACTTCGAGACCCCCCGACATGATCGCCACGATGCACAGAGCACCCTCGTAAATTTTCGGGACGTTGTATTTTTTCACAACCAGGACCGAACCCCTAGGCCGAACAAAATGGTCGGATGCGAAGTGAAATTGTTTCGCTCGAAATTTTACGAGCATGTGCGGAACTTCTAGGCAATCATATCGGCAGGTGACACGAAGTGATTGGAGTTCGTTTGCCCCCCCATTTTCTTTAACGAACGATAACTTTTTCTGAAAATAACAAGTGCCCCGATCCCGGCCGAAACGACTCGAATTACACTTCGAGACCCCCCGACATGATCGCAACGATGCACAGAGCACCCTCGTAAATTTTCGGGACGTTTATTTTTTCACAACCAGGACCGAAACCCTAGGCCGAACAAAATGGTCGGATGCGAAGTGAAATTTTTTCGCTCGAAATTTTACAAATATGTGCAGAACTTCTAGGAAATTATATCGGCAGGTGACACGAAGTGATTGGAGTTCGTTTGCCCCCCCATTTTCTTTAACGAACGATAACTTTTTCTGAAAATAACAAGTGCCCCGATCCCGGCCGAAACGACTCGAATTACACTTCGAGACCCGCCGACATGATCGCAACGATGCACAGTGCACCCTCGTAAATTTTCGGGACGTTGTATTTTTTCACAACCAGGACCGAAACCCTAGGCCGAACAAAATGGTCGGATGCGAAGTGAAATTTTTTCGCTCGAAATTTTACGAGCATGTGCGGAACTTCTAGGCAATCATATCGGCAGGTGACACGAAGTGATTGGAGTTCGTTTGCCCCCCCATTTTCTTTAACGAACGATAACTTTTTCTGAAAATAACAAGTGCCCAGATCCCGGCCGAAACGACTCGAATTACACTTCGAGACCCCCCGACATGATCGCCACGATGCACAGAGCACCCTCGTAAATTTTCGGGACGTTGTATTTTTTCACAACCAGGACCGAACCCCTAGGCCGAACAAAATGGTCGGATGCGAAGTGAAATTGTTTCGCTCGAAATTTTACGAGCATGTGCGGAACTTCTAGGCAATCATATCGGCAGGTGACACGAAGTGATTGGAGTTCGTTTGCCCCCCCATTTTCTTTAACGAACGATAACTTTTTCTGAAAATAACAAGTGCCCCGATCCCGGCCGAAACGACTCGAATTACACTTCGAGACCCCCCGACATGATCGCCACGATGCACAGAGCACCCTCGTAAATTTTCGGGACGTTGTATTTTTTCACAACCAGGACCGAACCCCTAGGCCGAACAAAATGGTCGGATGCGAAGTGAAATTGTTTCGCTCGAAATTTTACGAGCATGTGCGGAACTTCTAGGCAATCATATCGGCAGGTGACACGAAGTGATTGGAGTTCGTTTGCCCCACCATTTTCTTTAACGAACGATAACTTTTTCTGAAAATAACAAGTGCCTCGATCCCGGCCGAAACGACTCGAATTACACTTCGAGACCCGCCGACATGATCGCAACGATGCACAGAGCACCCTCGTAAATTTTCGGGATGTTGTATTTTTTCACAACCAGGACCGAAACCCTAGGCCGAACAAAATGGTCGGATGCGAAGTGAAATTTTTTCGCTCGAAATTTTACGAGCATGTGCGGAACTTCTAGGCAATCATATCGGCAGGTGACACGAAGTGATTGGAGTTCGTTGGCCCCCCCATTTTCTTTAACGAACGATAACTTTTTCTGAAAATAACAAGTGCCCCGATCCCGGCCGAAACGACTCGAATTACACTTCGTGACCCCCCGACATGATCGCCACGACGCACAGAGCACCCTCGTAAATTTTCGGGACGTTGTATTTTTTCACAACCAGGACTGAAACCCTAGGCCGAACAAAATGGTCGGATGCGAAGTGAAATTTTTTCGCTCGAAATTTTGCGAGCATGTGCGGAACTTCTAGGCAATCATATCGGCAGGTGACACGAAGTGATTCGAGTTCGTTTGCCCCCCCATTTTCGTTAAGGAACGATAACTTTTTCTGAAAATAACAAGTGCCCCGATCCCGGCCGAAACGACTCGAATTACACTTCGAGACCCCCCGACATGATCGCCACGATGCACAGAGCACCCTCGTAAATTTTCGGGAAGTTGTATTTTTTCACAACCAGGACCGAAACCCTAGGCCGAACAAAATGGTCGGATGCGAAGTGAAATTTTTTCGCTCGAAATTTTACGAGCATGTGCGGAACTTCTAGGCAATCATATCGGCAGGTGACACGAAGTGATTGGAGTTCGTTTGCCCCACCATTTTCTTTAACGAACGATAACTTTTTCTGAAAATAACAAGTGCCTCGATCCCGGCCGAAACGACTCGAATTACACTTCGAGACCCGCCGACATGATCGCAACGATGCACAGAGCACCCTCGTAAATTTTCGGGACGTTGTATTTTTTCACAACCAGGACCGAAACCCTAGGCCGAACAAAATGGTCGGATGCGAAGTGAAATTTTTTCGCTCGAAATTTTACGAGCATGTGCGGAACTTCTAGGCAATCATATCGGCAGGTGACACGAAGTGATTGGAGTTCGTTTGCCCCCCCATTTTCTTTAACGAACGATAACTTTTTCTGAAAATAACAAGTGCCCCGATCCCGGCCGAAACGACTCGAATTACACTTCGAGACCCGCCGACATGATCGCAACGATGCACAGTGCACCCTCGTAAATTTTCGGGACGTTGTATTTTTTCACAACCAGGACCGAAACCCTAGGCCGAACAAAATGGTCGGATGCGAAGTGAAATTTTTTCGCTCGAAATTTTACGAGCTTGTGCGGAACTTCTAGGCAATCATATCGGCAGGTGACACGAAGTGATTGGAGTTCGTTTGCCCCCCCATTTTCTTTAACGAACGATAACTTTTTCTGAAAATAACAAGTGCCCAGATCCCGGCCGAAACGACTCGAATTACACTTCGAGACCCCCCGACATGATCGCCACGATGCACAGAGCACCCTCGTAAATTTTCGGGACGTTGTATTTTTTCACAACCAGGACCGAACCCCTAGGCCGAACAAAATGGTCGGATGCGAAGTGAAATTGTTTCGCTCGAAATTTTACGAGCATGTGCGGAACTTCTAGGCAATCATATCGGCAGGTGACACGAAGTGATTGGAGTTCGTTTGCCCCCCCATTTTCTTTAACGAACGATAACTTTTTCTGAAAATAACAAGTGCCCCGATCCCGGCCGAAACGACTCGAATTACACTTCGAGACCCCCCGACATGATCGCAACGATGCACAGAGCACCCTCGTAAATTTTCGGGACGTTTATTTTTTCACAACCAGGACCGAAACCCTAGGCCGAACAAAATGGTCGGATGCGAAGTGAAATTTTTTCGCTCGAAATTTTACAAATATGTGCAGAACTTCTAGGAAATTATATCGGCAGGTGACACGAAGTGATTCGAGTTCGTTTGCCCCCCCATTTTCTTTAACGAACGATAACTTTTTCTGAAAATAACAAGTGCCCCGATCCCGGCCGAAACGACTCGAATTACACTTCGAGACCCGCCGACATGATCGCAACGATGCACAGTGCACCCTCGTAAATTTTCGGGACGTTGTATTTTTTCACAACCAGGACCGAAACCCTAGGCCGAACAAAATGGTCGGATGCGAAGTGAAATTTTTTCGCTCGAAATTTTACGAGCATGTGCGGAACTTCTAGGCAATCATATCGGCAGGTGACACGAAGTGATTGGAGTTCGTTTGCCCCCCCATTTTCTTTAACGAACGATAACTTTTTCTGAAAATAACAAGTGCCCCGATCCCGGCCGAAACGACTCGAATTACACTTCGAGACCCGCCGACATGATCGCAACGATGCACAGAGCACCCACGTAAATTTTCGGGACGTTGTATTTTTTCACAACCAGGACCGAAACCCTAGGCCGAACAAAATGGTCGGATGCGAAGTGAAATTTTTTCGCTCGAAATTTTACAAATATGTGCAGAACTTCTAGGAAATTATATCGGCAGGTGACACGAAGTGATTCGAGTTCGTTTGCCCCCCCATTTTCTTTAACGAACGATAACTTTTTCTGAAAATAACAAGTTCCCCGATCCCGGCCGAAACGACTCGAATTACACTTCGAGACCCGCCGACATGATCGCAACGATGCACAGAGCACCCTCGTAAATTTTCGGGACGTTGTATTTTTTCACAACCAGGACCGAAACCCTAGGCCGAACAAAATGGTCGGATGCGAAGTGAAATTTTTTCGCTCGAAATTTTAGAAATATGTGCAGAACTTCTAGGAAATGATATCGGCAGGTGACACGAAGTGATTGGAGTTCGTTTGCCCGCCCATTTTCTTTAACGAACGATAACTTTTTCTGAAAATAACAAGTGCCCCGATCCCGGCCGAAACGACTCGAATTACACTTCGAGACCCGCCGACATGATCGCAACGATGCACAGTGCACCCTCGTAAATTTTCGGCACGTTGTATTTTTTCACAACCAGGACCGAAACCCTAGACCGAACAAAATGGTCGGATGCGAAGTGAAATTTTTTCGCTCGAAATTTTACGAGCATGTGCGGAACTTCTAGGCAATCATATCGGCAGGTGACACGAAGTGATTGGAGTTCGTTTGCCCCCCCATTTTCTTTAACGAACGATAACTTTTTCTGAAAATAACAAGTGCCCCGATCCCGGCCGAAACGACTCGAATTACACTTCGAGACCCCCCGACATGATCGCCACGATGCACAGAGCACCCTCGTAAATTTTCGGGACGTTGTATTTTTTCACAACCAGGACCGAAACCCTAGGCCGCACAAAATGGTCGGATGCGAAGTGAAATTTTTTCGCTCGAAATTTTACGAGCATGTGCGGAACTTCTAGGCAATCATATCGGCAGGTGACACGAAGTGATTGGAGTTCGTTTGCCCCCCCATTTTCTTTAACGAACGATAACTTTTTCTGAAAATAACAAGTCCCCCGATCCCGGCCGAAACGACTCGAATTACACTTCGAGACCCGCCGACATGATCGCAACGATGCACAGAGCACCCTCGTAAATTTTCGGGACGTTGTATTTTTTCACAACCAGGACCGAAACCCTAGGCCGAACAAAATGGTCGGATGCGAAGTGAAATTTTTTCGCTCGAAATTTTACAAATATGTGCAGAACTTCTAGGAAATTATATCGGCAGGTGACACGAAGTGATTCGAGTTCGTTTGCCCCCCCATTTTCTTTAACGAACGATAACTTTTTCTGAAAATAACAAGTGCCCCGATCCCGGCCGAAACGACTCGAATTACACTTCGAGACCCGCCGACATGATCGCAACGATGCACAGTGCACCCTCGTAAATTTTCGGGACGTTGTATTTTTTCACAACCAGGACCGAAACCCTAGGCCGAACAAAATGGTCGGATGCGAAGTGAAATTTTTTCGCTCGAAATTTTACGAGCATGTGCGGAACTTCTAGGCAATCATATCGGCAGGTGACACGAAGTGATTGGAGTTCGTTTGCCCCCCCATTTTCTTTAACGAACGATAACTTTTTCTGAAAATAACAAGTGCCCCGATCCCGGCCGAAACGACTCGAATTACACTTCGAGATCCCCCGACATGATCGCCACGATGCACAGAGCACCCTCGTAAATTTTCGGGACGTTGTATTTTTTCACAACCAGGACCGAAACCCTAGGCCGAACAAAATGGTCGGATGCGAAGTGAAATTTTTTCGCTCGAAATTTTACGAGCATGTGCGGAACTTCTAGGCAATCATATCGGCAGGTGACACGAAGTGATTGGAGTTCGTTTGCCCCCCCATTTTCTTTAACGAACGATAACTTTTTCTGAAAATAACAAGTGCCCCGATCCCGGCCGAAACGACTCGAATTACACTTCGAGACCCCCCGACATGATCGCAACGATGCACAGAGCACCCTCGTAAATTTTCGGGACGTTTATTTTTTCACAACCAGGACCGAAACCCTAGGCCGAACAAAATGGTCGGATGCGAAGTGAAATTTTTTCGCTCGAAATTTTACAAATATGTGCAGAACTTCTAGGAAATTATATCGGCAGGTGACACGAAGTGATTCGAGTTCGTTTGCCCCCCCATTTTCTTTAACGAACGATAACTTTTTCTGAAAATAACAAGTGCCCCGATCCCGGCCGAAACGACTCGAATTACACTTCGAGACCCGCCGACATGATCGCAACGATGCACAGTGCACCCTCGTAAATTTTCGGGACGTTGTATTTTTTCACAACCAGGACCGAAACCCTAGGCCGAACAAAATGGTCGGATGCGAAGTGAAATTTTTTCGCTCGAAATTTTACGAGCATGTGCGGAACTTCTAGGCAATCATATCGGCAGGTGACACGAAGTGATTGGAGTTCGTTTGCCCCCCCATTTTCTTTAACGAACGATAACTTTTTCTGAAAATAACAAGTGCCCCGATCCCGGCCGAAACGACTCGAATTACACTTCGAGACCCGCCGACATGATCGCAACGATGCACAGAGCACCCACGTAAATTTTCGGGACGTTGTATTTTTTCACAACCAGGACCGAAACCCTAGGCCGAACAAAATGGTCGGATGCGAAGTGAAATTTTTTCGCTCGAAATTTTACAAATATGTGCAGAACTTCTAGGAAATTATATCGGCAGGTGACACGAAGTGATTCGAGTTCGTTTGCCCCCCCATTTTCTTTAACGAACGATAACTTTTTCTGAAAATAACAAGTGCCCCGATCCCGGCCGAAACGACTCGAATTACACTTCGAGACCCGCCGACATGATCGCAACGATGCACAGAGCACCCTCGTAAATTTTCGGGACGTTGTATTTTTTCACAACCAGGACCGAAACCCTAGGCCGAACAAAATGGTCGGATGCGAAGTGAAATTTTTTCGCTCGAAATTTTAGAAATATGTGCAGAACTTCTAGGAAATGATATCGGCAGGTGACACGAAGTGATTGGAGTTCGTTTGCCCGCCCATTTTCTTTAACGAACGATAACTTTTTCTGAAAATAACAAGTGCCCCGATCCCGGCCGAAACGACTCGAATTACACTTCGAGACCCGCCGACATGATCGCAACGATGCACAGTGCACCCTCGTAAATTTTCGGCACGTTGTATTTTTTCACAACCAGGACCGAAACCCTAGACCGAACAAAATGGTCGGATGCGAAGTGAAATTTTTTCGCTCGAAATTTTACGAGCATGTGCGGAACTTCTAGGCAATCATATCGGCAGGTGACACGAAGTGATTGGAGTTCGTTTGCCCCCCCATTTTCTTTAACGAACGATAACTTTTTCTGAAAATAACAAGTGCCCCGATCCCGGCCGAAACGACTCGAATTACACTTCGAGACCCCCCGACATGATCGCCACGATGCACAGAGCACCCTCGTAAATTTTCGGGACGTTGTATTTTTTCACAACCAGGACCGAAACCCTAGGCCGCACAAAATGGTCGGATGCGAAGTGAAATTTTTTCGCTCGAAATTTTACGAGCATGTGCGGAACTTCTAGGCAATCATATCGGCAGGTGACACGAAGTGATTGGAGTTCGTTTGCCCCCCCATTTTCTTTAACGAACGATAACTTTTTCTGAAAATAACAAGTCCCCCGATCCCGGCCGAAACGACTCGAATTACACTTCGAGACCCGCCGACATGATCGCAACGATGCACAGAGCACCCTCGTAAATTTTCGGGACGTTGTATTTTTTCACAACCAGGACCGAAACCCTAGGCCGAACAAAATGGTCGGATGCGAAGTGAAATTTTTTCGCTCGAAATTTTACAAATATGTGCAGAACTTCTAGGAAATTATATCGGCAGGTGACACGAAGTGATTCGAGTTCGTTTGCCCCCCCATTTTCTTTAACGAACGATAACTTTTTCTGAAAATAACAAGTGCCCCGATCCCGGCCGAAACGACTCGAATTACACTTCGAGACCCGCCGACATGATCGCAACGATGCACAGTGCACCCTCGTAAATTTTCGGGACGTTGTATTTTTTCACAACCAGGACCGAAACCCTAGGCCGAACAAAATGGTCGGATGCGAAGTGAAATTTTTTCGCTCGAAATTTTACGAGCATGTGCGGAACTTCTAGGCAATCATATCGGCAGGTGACACGAAGTGATTGGAGTTCGTTTGCCCCCCCATTTTCTTTAACGAACGATAACTTTTTCTGAAAATAACAAGTGCCCCGATCCCGGCCGAAACGACTCGAATTACACTTCGAGATCCCCCGACATGATCGCCACGATGCACAGAGCACCCTCGTAAATTTTCGGGACGTTGTATTTTTTCACAACCAGGACCGAAACCCTAGGCCGAACAAAATGGTCGGATGCGAAGTGAAATTTTTTCGCTCGAAATTTTACGAGCATGTGCGGAACTTCTAGGCAATCATATCGGCAGGTGACACGAAGTGATTGGAGTTCGTTTGCCCCCCCATTTTCTTTAACGAACGATAACTTTTTCTGAAAATAACAAGTGCCCCGATCCCGGCCGAAACGACTCGAATTACACTTCGAGACCCCCCGACATGATCGCAACGATGCACAGAGCACCCTCGTAAATTTTCGGGACGTTGTATTTTTTCACAACCAGGACCGAAACCCTAGGCCGAACAAAATGGTCGGATGCGAAGTGAAATTTTTTCGCTCGAAATTTTACGAGCATGTGCGGAACTTCTAGGCAATCATATCGGCAGGTGACACGAAGTGATTGGAGTTCGTTTGCCCCCCCATTTTCTTTAACGAACGATAACTTTTTCTGAAAATAACAAGTGCCCCGATCCCGGCCGAAATGACTCGAATTACACTTCGAGACCCCCCGACATGATCGCAACGATGCACAGAGCACCCTCGTAAATTTTTGGGACGTTGTATTTTTTCACAACCAGGACCGAAACCCTAGGCCGAACAAAATGGTCGGATGCGAAGTGAAATTTTTTCGCTCGAAATTTTGCGAGCATGTGCGGAACTTCTATTCAATCATATCGGCAGGTGACACGAAGTGATTCGAGTTCGTTTGCCCCCCCATTTTCTTTAACGAACGATAACTTTTTCTGAAAATAACAAGTGCCCCGATCCCGGCCGAAACGACTCGAATTACACTTCGAGACCCCCCGACATGATCGCCACGATGCACAGAGCACCCTCGTAAATTTTCGGGACGTTGTATTTCTTCACAACCAGGACCGAAACCCTAGGCCGAACAAAATGGTCGGATGCGAAGTGAAATTTTTTCGCTCGAAATTTTACAAATATGTGCAGAACTTCTAGGAAATTATATCGGCAGGTGACACGAAGTTATTCGAGTTCGTTTGCCCCCCCATTTTCTTTAACGAACGATAACTTTTTCTTAAAATAACAAGTGCCCCGATCCCGGCCGAAACGACTCGAATTACACTTCGAGACCCCCCGACATGATCGCCACGATGCACA